>NC_086455.1:165133344-165415799 GCF_028390025.1 Pseudophryne corroboree | reverse complement strand
CTATACTATACTGGTAACATTGGGATATGACAAGAGCGGCACAAGACACCAGTTACTATACTATACTGGTAACACTGGGATATGACAAGAGCGGCACAAGACTCCAGTTACTATACTATACTGGTAACATTGGGATATGACAATAGCGGCACAAGACAACAGTTACTATACTATACTGGTAACATTGGGATATGACAAGAGCGGCACAAGACACCAGTCACTATACTGTACTGGTAACATTGGGATATGACAAGAGCGGCACAAGACTCCAGTTACTATACTATACTGGTAACATTGGGATATGACAAGAGCGGCACAAGACACCAGTTACTATACTGTACTGGTAACACTGGGATATGACAAGAGCGGCACAAGACACCAGTTACTACACTATACTGGTAACACTGGGATATGACAAGAGCGGCACAAGACACCAGTTACTATACTATACTGGTAACATTGGGATATGACAAGAGCGGCACAAGACACCAGTCACTATACTATACTGGTAACACTGGGATATGACAAGAGCGGCACAAGACAACAGTTACTATACTATACTGGTAACATTGGGATATGACAAGAGCGGCACAAGACTCCAGTTACTATACTGTACTGGTAACACTGGGATATGACAAGAGCGGCACAATAAACCAGTTACTATACTATACTGGTAACACTGGGATATGACGAGAGCGGCACAAGACACCAGTTACTATACTATACTGGTAACATTGGGATATGACAAGAGCGGCACAAGATTCCAGTTACTATACTATACTGGTAACACTGGGATATGACAAGAGCGGCACCAGACACCAGTCACTATACTATACTGGTAACACTGGGATATGACAAGAGCGGCACAAGACTCCAGTTACTATACTATACTGGTAACATTGGGATATGACAAGAGCGGCACAAGACTCCAGTTACTATACTGGTAACATTGGGATATGACAAGAGCGGCACAAGACACCAGTTACTATACTATACTGGTAACATTGGGATATGACAAGAGCGGCACAAGACTCCAGTTACTATACTATACTGGTAACACTGGGATATGACAAGAGCGGCACAAGACACCAGTTACTATACTATACTGGTAACACTGGGATATGACAAGAGCGGCACAAGACACCAGTTACTATACTATACTGGTAACATTTGGATATGACAAGAGCGGCACAAGACACCAGTTACTATACTATACTGGTAACACTGGGATATGACAAGAGCGGCACAAGACACCAGTTACTATACTATACTGGTAACACTGGGATATGACAAGAGCGGCACAAGACTCCAGTTACTATACTATACTGGTAACATTGGGATATGACAAGAGCGGCACAAGACACCAGTTACTATACTATACTGGTAACACTGGGATATGACAAGAGCGGCACAAGACACCAGTTACTATACTATACTGGTAACATTGGGATATGACAAGAGCGGCACAAGACTCCAGTTACTATACTATACTGGTAACATTGGGATATGACAAGAGCGGCACAAGACACCAGTTACTATACTATACTGGTAACATTGGGATATGACAAGAGCGGCACAAGACTCCAGTTACTATACTATACTGGTAACATTGGGATATGACAAGAGCGGCACAAGACTCCAGTTACTATACTATACTGGTAACACTGGGATATGACAAGAGCGGCACAAGACTCCAGTTACTATACTGTACTGGTAACACTGGGATATGACAAGAGCGACACAAGACACCAGTTACTATACTGTACTGGTAACACTGGGATATGACAAGAGCGACACAAGACACCAGTTACTATACTGTACTGGTAACACTGGGATATGACAAGAGCGGCACAAGACACCAGTTACTATACTGTACTGGTAACATTGGGATATGACAAGAGCGGCACAAGACACCAGTTAATATACTATACTGGTAACACTGGGATATGACAAGAGCGGCACAAGACACCAGTTACTATACTATACTGGTAACATTGGGATATGACAAGAGCGGCACAAGACACCAGTTACTATACTATACTGGTAACATTGGGATATGACAAGAGCGGCACAAGACACCAGTTACTATACTATACTGGTAACATTGGGATATGACAAGAGCGGCACAAGACACCAGTTACTATACTATACTGGTAACATTGGGATATGACAAGAGCGGCACAAGACTCCAGTTACTATACTATACTGGTAACACTGGGATATGACAAGAGCGGCACAAGACACCAGTTACTATACTATACTGGTAACACTGGGATATGACAAGAGCGGCACAAGACACCAGTTACTATACTATACTGGTAACATTTGGATATGACAAGAGCGGCACAAGACTCCAGTTACTATACTATACTGGTAACATTTGGATATGACAAGAGCGGCACAAGACACCAGTTACTATACTATACTGGTAACACTGGGATATGACAAGAGTGGCACAAGACACCAGTTACTATACTATACTGGTAACACTGGGATATGACAAGAGCGGCACAAGACTCCAGTTACTATACTATACTGGTAACATTGGGATATGACAAGAGCGGCACAAGACACCAGTTACTATACTATACTGGTAACACTGGGATATGACAAGAGCGGCACAAGACACCAGTTACTATACTATACTGGTAACATTGGGATATGACAAGAGCGGCACAAGACTCCAGTTACTATACTATACTGGTAACATTGGCATATGACAAGAGCGGCACAAGACACCAGTTACTATACTATACTGGTAACATTGGGATATGACAAGAGCGGCACAAGACACCAGTTACTATACTATACTGGTAACATTGGGATATGACAAGAGCGGCACAAGACTCCAGTTACTATACTATACTGGTAACACTGGGATATGACAAGAGCGGCACAAGACTCCAGTTACTATACTATACTGGTAACACTGGGATATGACAAGAGCGACACAAGACACCAGTTACTATACTGTACTGGTAACACTGGGATATGACAAGAGCGGCACAAGACACCAGTTACTATACTGTACTGGTAACATTGGGATATGACAAGAGCGGCACAAGACACCAGTTAATATACTATACTGGTAACACTGGGATATGACAAGAGCGGCACAAAACTCCAGTTATTATACTATACTGGTAACACTGGGATATGACAAGAGCGGCACAAGACACCAGTTACTATACTATACTGGTAACATTGGGATATGACAAGAGCGGCACAAGACACCAGTTACTATACTGTACTGGTAACATTGGGATATGACAAGAGCGGCACAAGACACCAGTTACCAGTTACTATACTATACTGGTAACATTGGGATATGACAAGAGCGGCACAAGACACCAGTTACTATACTATACTGGTAACATTGGGATATGACAAGAGCGGCACAAGACACCAGTTACTATACTATACTGGTAACATTGGGATATGACAAGAGCGGCACAAGACACCAGTTACTATACTATACTGGTAACATTGGGATATGACAAGAGCGGCACAAGACTCCAGTTACTATACTATACTGGTAACACTGGGATATGACAAGAGCGGCACAAGACACCAGTTACTATACTATACTGGTAACACTGGGATATGACAAGAGCGGCACAAGACACCAGTTACTATACTATACTGGTAACATTTGGATATGACAAGAGCGGCACAAGACACCAGTACCTATACTATACTGGTAACACTGGGATATGACAAGAGCGGCACAAGACACCAGTTACTATACTATACTGGTAACACTGGGATATGACAAGAGCGGCACAAGACTCCAGTTACTATACTATACTGGTAACATTGGGATATGACAAGAGCGGCACAAGACACCAGTTACTATACTATACTGGTAACACTGGGATATGACAAGAGCGGCACAAGACACCAGTTACTATACTATACTGGTAACATTGGGATATGACAAGAGCGGCACAAGACTCCAGTTACTATACTATACTGGTAACATTGGGATATGACAAGAGCGGCACAAGACACCAGTTACTATACTATACTGGTAACATTGGGATATGACAAGAGCGGCACAAGACACCAGTTACTATACTATATTGGTAACATTGGGATATGACAAGAGCGGCACAAGACTCCAGTTACTATACTATACTGGTAACATTGGGATATGACAAGAGCGGCACAAGACTCCAGTTACTATACTGTACTGGTAACATTGGGATATGACAAGAGCGGCACCAAAACACCAGTTACTATACTATACTATACTGGTAACATTGGGATATGACAAGAGCCTCACAAAACACCAGTTACTATACTATACTGGTAACACTGGGATATGACGAGAGCGGCACAAGACACCAGTTACTATACTATACTGGTAACATTGGGATATGACAAGAGCGGCACAAGACACCAGTTACTACACTATACTGGTAACATTGGGATATGACAAGAGCGGCACAAGACACCAGTTACTATACTATACTGGTAACATTGGGATATGACAAGAGCGGCACAAGACTCCAGTTACTATACTGTACTGGTAACACTGGGATATGACAAGAGCGGCACAAGACTCCAGTTACTATACTGTACTGGTAACATTGGGATATGACAAGAGCGGCACAAGACACCAGTTACTATACTATACTGGTAACACTGGGATATGACAAGAGCGGCACAAGACACCAGTTACTATACTGTACTGGTAACACTGGGATATGACAAGAGCGGCACAAGACTCCAGTTACTATACTATACTGGTAACATTGGGATATGACAAGAGCGGCACAAGACACCAGTTACTATACTATACTGGTAACACTGGGATATGACAAGAGCGGCACAAGACACCAGTTACTATACTATACTGGTAACATTTGGATATGACAAGAGCGGCACAAGACTCCAGTTACTATACTATACTGGTAACATTTGGATATGACAAGAGCGGCACAAGACACCAGTTACTATACTATACTGGTAACACTGGGATATGACAAGAGTGGCACAAGACACCAGTTACTATACTATACTGGTAACACTGGGATATGACAAGAGCGGCACAAGACTCCAGTTACTATACTATACTGGTAACATTGGGATATGACAAGAGCGGCACAAGACACCAGTTACTATACTATACTGGTAACACTGGGATATGACAAGAGCGGCACAAGACACCAGTTACTATACTATACTGGTAACATTGGGATATGACAAGAGCGGCACAAGACTCCAGTTACTATACTATACTGGTAACATTGGCATATGACAAGAGCGGCACAAGACACCAGTTACTATACTATACTGGTAACATTGGGATATGACAAGAGCGGCACAAGACACCAGTTACTATACTATACTGGTAACATTGGGATATGACAAGAGCGGCACAAGACTCCAGTTACTATACTATACTGGTAACACTGGGATATGACAAGAGCGGCACAAGACTCCAGTTACTATACTATACTGGTAACACTGGGATATGACAAGAGCGACACAAGACACCAGTTACTATACTGTACTGGTAACACTGGGATATGACAAGAGCGGCACAAGACACCAGTTACTATACTGTACTGGTAACATTGGGATATGACAAGAGCGGCACAAGACACCAGTTAATATACTATACTGGTAACACTGGGATATGACAAGAGCGGCACAAAACTCCAGTTATTATACTATACTGGTAACACTGGGATATGACAAGAGCGGCACAAGACACCAGTTACTATACTATACTGGTAACATTGGGATATGACAAGAGCGGCACAAGACACCAGTTACTATACTGTACTGGTAACATTGGGATATGACAAGAGCGGCACAAGACACCAGTTACCAGTTACTATACTATACTGGTAACATTGGGATATGACAAGAGCGGCACAAGACACCAGTTACTATACTATACTGTAACATTGGGATATGACAAGAGCGGCACAAGACACCCAGTTACTATACTATACTGGTAACATTGGGATATGACAAGAGCGGCACAAGACACCAGTTACTATACTATACTGGTAACATTGGGATATGACAAGAGCGGCACAAGACTCCAGTTACTATACTATACTGGTAACACTGGGATATGACAAGAGCGGCACAAGACACCAGTTACTATACTATACTGGTAACACTGGGATATGACAAGAGCGGCACAAGACACCAGTTACTATACTATACTGGTAACATTTGGATATGACAAGAGCGGCACAAGACACCAGTTACTATACTATACTGGTAACACTGGGGATATGACAAGAGCGGCACAAGACACCAGTTACTATACTATACTGGTAACACTGGGATATGACAAGAGCGGCACAAGACTCCAGTTACTATACTATACTGGTAACATTGGGATATGACAAGAGCGGCACAAGACACCAGTTACTATACTATACTGGTAACACTGGGATATGACAAGAGCGGCACAAGACACCAGTTACTATACTATACTGGTAACATTGGGATATGACAAGAGCGGCACAAGACTCCAGTTACTATACTATACTGGTAACATTGGGATATGACAAGAGCGGCACAAGACACCAGTTACTATACTATACTGGTAACATTGGGATATGACAAGAGCGGCACAAGACACCAGTTACTATACTATATTGGTAACATTGGGATATGACAAGAGCGGCACAAGACTCCAGTTACTATACTATACTGGTAACATTGGGATATGACAAGAGCGGCACAAGACTCCAGTTACTATACTGTACTGGTAACATTGGGATATGACAAGAGCGGCACAAAACACCAGTTACTATACTATACTATACTGGTAACATTGGGATATGACAAGAGCCTCACAAAACACCAGTTACTATACTATACTGGTAACACTGGGATATGACGAGAGCGGCACAAGACACCAGTTACTATACTATACTGGTAACATTGGGATATGACAAGAGCGGCACAAGACACCAGTTACTACACTATACTGGTAACATTGGGATATGACAAGAGCGGCACAAGACACCAGTTACTATACTATACTGGTAACATTGGGATATGACAAGAGCGGCACAAGACTCCAGTTACTATACTGTACTGGTAACACTGGGATATGACAAGAGCGGCACAAGACTCCAGTTACTATACTGTACTGGTAACATTGGGATATGACAAGAGCGGCACAAGACACCAGTTACTATACTATACTGGTAACACTGGGATATGACAAGAGCGGCACAAGACACCAGTTACTATACTGTACTGGTAACACTGGGATATGACAAGAGCGGCACAAGACTCCAGTTACTATACTGTACTGGTAACACTGGGATATGACAAGAGCGGCACAAGACACCAGTTACTATACTATACTGGTAACACTGGGATATGACAAGAGCGGCACAAGACTCCAGTTACTATACTATACTGGTAACATTGGGATATGACAAGAGCGGCACAAGACACCAGTTACTATACTATACTGGTAACACTGGGGATATGACAAGAGCGGCACAAGACTCCAGTTACTATACTATACTGGTAACATTGGGATATGACAATAGCGGCACAAGACAACAGTTACTATACTATACTGGTAACATTGGGATATGACAAGAGCGGCACAAGACACCAGTCACTATACTGTACTGGTAACATTGGGATATGACAAGAGCGGCACAAGACTCCAGTTACTATACTATACTGGTAACATTGGGATATGACAAGAGCGGCACAAGACACCAGTTACTATACTGTACTGGTAACACTGGGATATGACAAGAGCGGCACAAGACACCAGTTACTACACTATACTGGTAACACTGGGATATGACAAGAGCGGCACAAGACACCAGTTACTATACTATACTGGTAACACTGGGATATGACAAGAGCGGCACAAGACTCCAGTTACTATACTATACTGGTAACACTGGGATATGACAAGAGCGGCACAAGACACCAGTCACTATACTATACTGGTAACACTGGGATATGACAAGAGCGGCACAAGACAACAGTTACTATACTATACTGGTAACATTGGGATATGACAAGAGCGGCACAAGACTCCAGTTACTATACTGTACTGGTAACACTGGGATATGACAAGAGCGGCACAATAAACCAGTTACTATACTATACTGGTAACACTGGGATATGACGAGAGCGGCACAAGACACCAGTTACTATACTATACTGGTAACATTGGGATATGACAAGAGCGGCACAAGATTCCAGTTACTATACTATACTGGTAACACTGGGATATGACAAGAGCGGCACCAGACACCAGTCACTATACTATACTGGTAACACTGGGATATGACAAGAGCGGCACAAGACTCCAGTTACTATACTATACTGGTAACATTGGGATATGACAAGAGCGGCACAAGACTCCAGTTACTATACTGGTAACATTGGGATATGACAAGAGCGGCACAAGACACCAGTTACTATACTATACTGGTAACATTGGGATATGACAAGAGCGGCACAAGACTCCAGTTACTATACTATACTGGTAACACTGGGATATGACAAGAGCGGCACAAGACACCAGTTACTATACTATACTGGTAACACTGGGATATGACAAGAGCGGCACAAGACACCAGTTACTATACTATACTGGTAACATTTGGATATGACAAGAGCGGCACAAGACACCAGTTACTATACTATACTGGTAACACTGGGATATGACAAGAGCGGCACAAGACACCAGTTACTATACTATACTGGTAACACTGGGATATGACAAGAGCGGCACAAGACTCCAGTTACTATACTATACTGGTAACATTGGGATATGACAAGAGCGGCACAAGACACCAGTTACTATACTATACTGGTAACACTGGGATATGACAAGAGCGGCACAAGACACCAGTTACTATACTATACTGGTAACATTGGGATATGACAAGAGCGGCACAAGACTCCAGTTACTATACTATACTGGTAACATTGGGATATGACAAGAGCGGCACAAGACACCAGTTACTATACTATACTGGTAACATTGGGATATGACAAGAGCGGCACAAGACTCCAGTTACTATACTATACTGGTAACATTGGGATATGACAAGAGCGGCACAAGACTCCAGTTACTATACTATACTGGTAACACTGGGATATGACAAGAGCGGCACAAGACTCCAGTTACTATACTATACTGGTAACACTGGGATATGACAAGAGCGACACAAGACACCAGTTACTATACTGTACTGGTAACACTGGGATATGACAAGAGCGACACAAGACACCAGTTACTATACTGTACTGGTAACACTGGGATATGACAAGAGCGGCACAAGACACCAGTTACTATACTGTACTGGTAACATTGGGATATGACAAGAGCGGCACAAGACACCAGTTAATATACTATACTGGTAACACTGGGATATGACAAGAGCGGCACAAGACTCCAGTTATTATACTATACTGGTAACACTGGGATATGACAAGAGCGGCACAAGACACCAGTTACTATACTATACTGGTAACATTGGGATATGACAAGAGCGGCACAAGACACCAGTTACTATACTGTACTGGTAACATTGGGATATGACAAGAGCGGCACAAGACACCAGTTACCAGTTACTATACTATACTGGTAACATTGGGATATGACAAGAGCGGCACAAGACACCAGTTACTATACTGGTAACATTGGGATATGACAAGAGCGGCACAAGACACCAGTTACTATACTATACTGGTAACATTGGGATATGACAAGAGCGGCACAAGACACCAGTTACTATACTATACTGGTAACATTGGGATATGACAAGAGCGGCACAAGACTCCAGTTACTATACTATACTGGTAACACTGGGATATGACAAGAGCGGCACAAGACACCAGTTACTATACTATACTGGTAACACTGGGATATGACAAGAGCGGCACAAGACACCAGTTACTACACTATACTGGTAACATTTGGATATGACAAGAGCGGCACAAGACTCCAGTTACTATACTATACTGGTAACATTTGGACATGACAAGAGCGGCACAAGACACCAGTTACTATACTATACTGGTAACACTGGGATATGACAAGAGCGGCACAAGACACCAGTTACTATACTATACTATACTGGTAACACTGGGATATGACAAGAGCGGCACAAGACTCCAGTTACTATACTATACTGGTAACACTGGGATATGACAAGAGCGGCACAAGACACCAGTTACTATACTATACTGGTAACATTTGGATATGACAAGAGCGGCACAAGACACCAGTTACTATACTATACTGGTAACACTGGGATATGACAAGAGCGGCACAAGACACCAGTTACTATACTATACTGGTAACACTGGGATATGACAAGAGCGGCACAAGACTCCAGTTACTATACTATACTGGTAACATTGGGATATGACAAGAGCGGCACAAGACACCAGTTACTATACTATACTGGTAACACTGGGATATGACAAGAGCGGCACAAGACACCAGTTACTATACTATACTGGTAACACTGGGATATGACAAGAGCGGCACAAGACACCAGTTACTATACTATACTGGTAACATTGGGATATGACAAGAGCGGCACAAGACTCCAGTTACTATACTATACTGGTAACATTGGGATATGACAAGAGCGGCACAAGACACCAGTTACTATACTATACTGGTAACATTGGGATATGACAAGAGCGGCACAAGACACCAGTTACTATACTATACTGGTAACACTGGGATATGACAAGAGCGGCACAAGACACCAGTTACTATACTATACTGGTAACATTGGGATATGACAAGAGCGGCACAAGACTCCAGTTACTATACTATACTGGTAACATTGGGATATGACAAGAGCGGCACAAGACACCAGTTACTATACTATACTGGTAACATTGGGATATGACAAGAGCGGCACAAGACACCAGTTACTATACTATACTGGTAACATTGGGATATGACAAGAGCGGCACAAGACTCCAGTTACTATACTATACTGGTAACATTGGGATATGACAAGAGCGGCACAAGACTCCAGTAACTATACTATACTGGTAACACTGGGATATGACATGAGCGGCACAAGACTCCAGTTACTATACTATACTGGTAACACTGGGATATGACAAGAGCGACACAAGACACCAGTTACTATACTGTAATGGTAACACTGGGATATGACAAGAGCGACACAAGACACCAGTTACTATACTGTACTGGTAACACTGGGATATGACAAGAGCGGCACAAGACACCAGTTACTATACTGTACTGGTAACATTGGGATATGACAAGAGCGGCACAAGACACCAGTTAATATACTATACTGGTAACACTGGGATATGACAAGAGCGGCACAAGACTCCAGTTATTATACTATACTGGTAACACTGGGATATGACAAGAGCGGCACAAGACACCAGTTACTATACTATACTGGTAACATTGGGATATGACAAGAGCGGCACAAGACACCAGTTACTATACTATACTGGTAACATTTGGATATGACAAGAGCGGCACAAGACACCAGTTACTATGCTATACTGGTAACACTGGGATATGACAAGAGCGGCACAAGACACCAGTTACTATACTGTACTGGTAACACTGGGATATGACAAGAGCGGCACAAGACTCCAGTTACTATACTATACTGGTAACATTGGGATATGACAAGAGCGGCACAAGACACCAGTTACTATACTATACTGGTAACACTGGGATATGACAAGAGCGGCACAAGACACCAGTTACTATACTATACTGGTAACATTGGGATATGACAAGAGCGGCACAAGACACCAGTTACTATACTATACTGGTAACATTGGGATATGACAAGAGCGGCACAAGACACCAGTTACTATACTATACTGGTAACATTGGGATATGACAAGAGCGGCACAAGACACCAGTTACTATACTATACTGGTAACATTGGGATATGACAAGAGCGGCACAAGACTCCAGTTACTATACTATACTGGTAACACTGGGATATGACAAGAGCGGCACAAGACACCAGTTACTATACTATACTGGTAACACTGGGATATGACAAGAGCGGCACAAGACACCAGTTACTATACTATACTGGTAACATTTGGATATGACAAGAGCGGCACAAGACTCCAGTTACTATACTATACTGGTAACATTTGGATATGACAAGAGCGGCACAAGACACCAGTTACTATACTATACTGGTAACACTGGGATATGACAAGAGCGGCACAAGACACCAGTTACTATACTATACTGGTAACACTGGGATATGACAAGAGCGGCACAAGACTCCAGTTACTATACTATACTGGTAACATTGGGATATGACAAGAGCGGCACAAGACACCAGTTACTATACTATACTGGTAACACTGGGATATGACAAGAGCGGCACAAGACACCAGTTACTATACTATACTGGTAACATTGGGATATGACAAGAGCGGCACAAGACTCCAGTTACTATACTATACTGGTAACATTGGCATATGACAAGAGCGGCACAAGACACCAGTTACTATACTATACTGGTAACATTGGGATATGACAAGAGCGGCACAAGACTCCAGTTACTATACTATACTGGTAACACTGGGATATGACAAGAGCGGCACAAGACTCCAGTTACTATACTATACTGGTAACACTGGGATATGACAAGAGCGACACAAGACACCAGTTACTATACTGTACTGGTAACACTGGGATATGACAAGAGCGGCACAAGACACCAGTTACTATACTGTACTGGTAACATTGGGATATGACAAGAGCGGCACAAGACACCAGTTAATATACTATACTGGTAACACTGGGATATGACAAGAGCGGCACAAGACTCCAGTTATTATACTATACTGGTAACACTGGGATATGACAAGAGCGGCACAAGACACCAGTTACTATACTATACTGGTAACATTGGGATATGACAAGAGCGGCACAAGACACCAGTTACTATACTGTACTGGTAACATTGGGATATGACAAGAGCGGCACAAGACACCAGTTACCAGTTACTATACTATACTGGTAACATTGGGATATGACAAGAGCGGCACAAGACACCAGTTACTATACTATACTGGTAACATTGGGATATGACAAGAGCGGCACAAGACACCAGTTACTATACTATACTGGTAACATTGGGATATGACAAGAGCGGCACAAGACACCAGTTACTATACTATACTGGTAACATTGGGATATGACAAGAGCGGCACAAGACTCCAGTTACTATACTATACTGGTAACACTGGGATATGACAAGAGCGGCACAAGACACCAGTTACTATACTATACTGGTAACACTGGGATATGACAAGAGCGGCACAAGACACCAGTTACTATACTATACTGGTAACATTTGGATATGACAAGAGCGGCACAAGACACCAGTTACTATACTATACTGGTAACACTGGGATATGACAAGAGCGGCACAAGACACCAGTTACTATACTATACTGGTAACACTGGGATATGACAAGAGCGGCACAAGACTCCAGTTACTATACTATACTGGTAACATTGGGATATGACAAGAGCGGCACAAGACACCAGTTACTATACTATACTGGTAACACTGGGATATGACAAGAGCGGCACAAGACACCAGTTACTATACTATACTGGTAACATTGGGATATGACAAGAGCGGCACAAGACTCCAGTTACTATACTATACTGGTAACATTGGGATATGACAAGAGCGGCACAAGACACCAGTTACTATACTATACTGGTAACATTGGGATATGACAAGAGCGGCACAAGACACCAGTTACTATACTATATTGGTAACATTGGGATATGACAAGAGCGGCACAAGACTCCAGTTACTATACTATACTGGTAACATTGGGATATGACAAGAGCGGCACAAGACTCCAGTTAATATACTATACTGGTAACACTGGGATATGACAAGAGCGGCACAAGACTCCAGTTACTATACTATACTGGTAACACTGGGATATGACAAGAGCGACACAAGACACCAGTTACTATACTGTACTGGTAACACTGGGATATGACAAGAGCGACACAAGACACCAGTTACTATACTGTACTGGTAACACTGGGATATGACAAGAGCGGCACAAGACACCAGTTACTATACTGTACTGGTAACATTGGGATATGACAAGAGCGGCACAAGACACCAGTTACTATACTATACTGGTAACATTGGGATATGACAAGAGCGGCACAAGACACCAGTTACTATACTATACTGGTAACATTGGGATATGACAAGAGCGGCACAAGACACCAGTTACTATACTATACTGGTAACATTGGGATATGACAAGAGCGGCACAAGACTCCAGTTACTATACTATACTGGTAACACTGGGATATGACAAGAGCGGCACAAGACACCAGTTACTATACTATACTGGTAACACTGGGATATGACAAGAGCGGCACAAGACACCAGTTACTATACTATACTGGTAACACTGGGATATGACAAGAGCGGCACAAGACTCCAGTTACTATACTATACTGGTAACATTGGGATATGACAAGAGCGGCACAAGACACCAGTTACTATACTATACTGGTAACACTGGGATATGACAAGAGCGGCACAAGACACCAGTTACTATACTATACTGGTAACATTGGGATATGACAAGAGCGGCACAAGACTCCAGTTACTATACTATACTGGTAACATTGGGATATGACAAGAGCGGCACAAGACACCAGTTACTATACTATACTGGTAACATTGGGATATGACAAGAGCGGCACAAGACACCAGTTACTATACTATACTGGTAACATTGGGATATGACAAGAGCGGCACAAGACACCAGTTACTATACTATACTGGTAACATTGGGATATGACAAGAGCGGCACAAGACTCCAGTTACTATACTATACTGGTAACACTGGGATATGACAAGAGCGGCACAAGACACCAGTTACTATACTATACTGGTAACACTGGGATATGACAAGAGCGGCACAAGACACCAGTTACTATACTATACTGGTAACACTGGGATATGACAAGAGCGGCACAAGACTCCAGTTACTATACTATACTGGTAACATTGGGATATGACAAGAGCGGCACAAGACACCAGTTACTATACTATACTGGTAACACTGGGATATGACAAGAGCGGCACAAGACACCAGTTACTATACTATACTGGTAACACTGGGATATGACAAGAGCGGCACAAGACTCCAGTTACTATACTATACTGGTAACATTGGGATATGACAAGAGCGGCACAAGACACCAGTTACTATACTATACTGGTAACATTGGGATATGACAAGAGCGGCACAAGACACCAGTTACTATACTATACTGGTAACATTGGGATATGACAAGAGCGGCACAAGACTCCAGTTACTATACTATACTGGTAACATTGGGATATGACAAGAGCGGCACAAGACACCAGTTAATATACTATACTGGTAACACTGGGATATGACAAGAGCGGCACAAGACTCCAGTTACTATACTATACTGGTAACACTGGGATATGACAAGAGCGACACAAGACACCAGTTACTATACTGTACTGGTAACACTGGGATATGACAAGAGCGACACAAGACACCAGTTACTATACTGTACTGGTAACACTGGGATATGACAAGAGCGGCACAAGACACCAGTTACTATACTGTACTGGTAACATTGGGATATGACAAGAGCGGCACAAGACACCAGTTAATATACTATACTGGTAACACTGGGATATGACAAGAGCGGCACAAGACACCAGTTACTATACTGTACTGGTAACATTGGGATATGACAAGAGCGGCACAAGACACCAGTTAATATACTATACTGGTAACACTGGGATATGACAAGAGCGGCACAAGACTCCAGTTACTATACTATACTGGTAACACTGGGATATGACAAGAGCGGCACAAGACACCAGTTACTATACTATACTGGTAACATTGGGATATGACAAGAGCAGCACAAGACACCAGTTACTATACTGTACTGGTAACATTGGGATATGACAAGAGCGGCACATGACACCAGTTACTATGCTGTACTGGTAACATTGGGATATGACAAGAGCAGCACAAGACACCAGTTACTATACTATACTGGTAACATTGGGATATGACAAGAGCGGCACAAGACACCAGTTACTATACTATACTGGTAACATTGGGATATGACAAGAGCGGCACAAGACTCCAGTTACTATACTATACTGGTAACACTGGGATATGACAAGAGCGGCACAAGACTCCAGTCACTATACTATACTGGTAACAATGGGATATGACAAGAGCGGCACAAGACACCAGTTACTATACTATACTGGTAACACTAACATTGGGATATGACAAGAGCGGCACAAGACACCAGTTACTATACTATACTGGTAACACTGGGATATGACAAGAGCGGCACAAGACACCAGTTACTATACTATACTGGTAACACTGGGATATGACAAGAGCGGCACAAGACTCCAGTTACTATACTATACTGGTAACATTGGGATATGACAAGAGCGGCACAAGACACCAGTTACTATACTGTACTGGTAACATTGGGATATGACAAGAGCGGCACAAGACACCAGTTACTATACTATACTGGTAACATTGGGATATGACAAGAGCGGCACAAGACACCAGTTACTATACTATACTGGTAACATTGGGATATGACAAGAGCGGCACAAGACTCCAGTTACTATACTATACTGGTAACACTGGGATATGACAAGAGCGGCACAAGACTCCAGTTACTATACTATACTGGTAACAATGGGATATGACAAGAGCGGCACAAGACACCAGTTACTATACTATACTGGTAACACTAACATTGGGATATGACAAGAGCGGCACAAGACACCAGTTACTATACTATACTGGTAACACTGGGATATGACAAGAGCGGCACAAGACACCAGTTACTATACTGTACTGGTAACACTGGGATATGACAAGAGCGGCACAAGACACCAGTTACTATACTATACTGGTAACACTGGGATATGACAAGAGCGGCACAAGACACCAGTTACTATACTATACTGGTAACATTGGGATATGACAAGAGCGGCACAAGACACCAGTTACTATACTATACTGGTAACATTGGGATATGACAAGAGCGGCACAAGACACCAGTTACTATACTATACTGGTAACATTGGGATATGACAAGAGCGGCACAAGACACCAGTTACTATACCATACTGGTAACACTGGGATATGACAAGAGCGGCACCAGACACCAGTTACTATACTATACTGGTAACACTGGGATATGACAAGAGCGGCACAAGACACCAGTTACTATACTATACTGGTAACATTGGGATATGACAAGAGCGGCACAAGACACCAGTTACTATACTATACTGGTAACATTGGGATATGACAAGAGCGGCACAAGACACCAGTTACTATACTATACTGGTAACATTGGGATATGACAAGAGCAGCACAAGACACCAGTTACTATACTATACTGGTAACATTGGGATATGACAAGAGCGGCACAAGACACCAGTTACTATACTATACTGGTAACATTGGGATATGACAAGAGCGGCACAAGACTCCAGTTACTATACTATACTGGTAACACTGGGATATGACAAGAGCGGCACAAGACTCCAGTTACTATACTATACTGGTAACAATGGGATATGACAAGAGCGGCACAAGACACCAGTTACTATACTATACTGGTAACACTAACATTGGGATATGACAAGAGCGGCACAAGACACCAGTTACTATACTATACTGGTAACACTGGGATATGACAAGAGCGGCACAAGACACCAGTTACTATACTATACTGGTAACACTGGGATATGACAAGAGCGGCACAAGACACCAGTTACTTTACTATACTGGTAACATTGGGATATGACAAGAGCGGCACAAGACACCAGTTACTATACTATACTGGTAACACTGGGATATGACAAGAGCGGCACAAGACTCCAGTTACTATACTATACTGGTAACACTGGGATATGACAAGAGCGGCAGAAGACACCAGTTACTATACTGTACTGGTAACATTGGGATATGACAAGAGCGGCACAAGACACCAGTTACTATACTATACTGGTAACACTGGGATATGACAAGAGCGGCACAAGACTCCAGTTACTATACTATACTGGTAACATTGGGATATGACAAGAGCGGCACAAGACACCAGTTACTATACTGGTAACATTGGGATATGACAAGAGCGGCACAAGACACCAGTTACTATACTATACTATACTGGTAACATTGGGATATGACAAGAGCGGCACAAGACTCCAGTTACTATACTGTACTGGTAACATTGGGATATGACAAGAGCGGCACAAGACACCAGTTACTATACTATACTGGTAACACTAACATTGGGATATGACAAGAGCGGCACAAGACTCCAGTTACTATACTGTACTGGTAACATTGGGATATGACAAGAGCGGCACAAGACACCAGTTACTACACTATACTGGTAACATTGGGATATGACAAGAGCGGCACAAGACACCAGTTACTATACTGTACTGGTAACACTGGGATATGACAAGAGCGGCACAAGACACCAGTTACTATACTGTACTGGTAACATTGTGATATGACAAGAGCGGCACAAGACACCAGTTACTATACTGTACTGGTAACATTGGGATATGACAAGAGCGGCACAAGACACCAGTTACTATACTATACTGGTAACATTGGGATATGACAAGAGCGGCACAAGACACCAGTTACTATACTATACTGGTAACATTGGGATATGACAAGAGCGGCACAAGACACCAGTTACTATACTATACTGGTAACACTGGGATATGACAAGAGCGGCACAAGACACCAGTTACTATACTAAACTGGTAACACTGGGATATGACAAGAGCGGCACAAGACACCAGTTACTATACTATACTGGTAACACTGGGATATGACAAGAGCGGCACAATACACCAGTTACTATACTGTACTGGTAACATTGGGATATGACAAGAGCGGCACAAGACACCAGTTACTATACTGTACTGGTAACACTGGGATATGACAAGAGCGGCACAAGACACCAGTTACTATACTATACTGGTAACACTAACATTGGGATATGACAAGAGCGGCACAAGACTCCAGTTACTATACTATACTGGTAACACTGGGATATGACAAGAGCGGCACAAGACACCAGTTACTATACTATACTGGTAACACTAACATTGGGATATGACAAGAGCGGCACAAGACTCCAGTTACTATACTATACTGGTAACACTGGGATATGACAAGAGCGGCACAAGACTCCAGTTACTATACTATACTGGTAACACTGGGATATGACAAGAGCGGCACAAGACACCAGTTACTATACTATACTGGTAACACTAACATTGGGATATGACAAGAGCGACACAAGACACCAGTTACTATACTATACTGGTAACACTGGGATATGACAAGAGCGGCACAAGACTCCAGTTACTATACTATACTGGTAACATTGGGATATGACAAGAGCGGCACAAGACACCAGTTACTATACTATACTGGTAACATTGGGATATGACAAGAGCGGCACAAGACTCCAGTTACTATACTATACTGGTAACATTGGGATATGACAAGAGCGGCACAAGACACCAGTTACTATACTATACTGGTAACACTGGGATATGACAAGAGCGGCACAAGACACCAGTTACTATACTATACTGGTAACATTGGGATATGACAAGAGCGGCACAAGACACCAGTTACTATACTATACTGGTAACATTGGGATATGACAAGAGCGGCACAAGACACCAGTTACTATACTATACTGGTAACATTGGGATATGACAAGAGCGGCACAAGACACCAGTTACTATACTGTACTGGTAACACTGGGATATGACAAGAGCGGCACAAGACACCAGTTACTATACTGTACTGGTAACATTGGGATATGACAAGAGCGGCACAAGACACCAGTTACTATACTATACTGGTAACACTGGGATATGACAAGAGCGGCACAAGACACCAGTTACTATACTATACTGGTAACACTGGGATATGACAAGAGCGGCACAAGACACCAGTTACTATACTATACTGGTAACATTGGGATATGACAAGAGCGGCACAAGACACCAGTTACTATACTATACTGGTAACACTGGGATATGACAAGAGCGGCACAAGACACCAGTTACTATACTATACTGGTAACACTGGGATATGACAAGAGCGGCACAAGACACCAGTTACTATACTATACTGGTAACACTGGGATATGACAAGAGCGGCACAAGACTCCAGTTACTATACTATACTGGTAACATTGGGATATGACAAGAGCGGCACAAGACACCAGTTACTATACTATACTGGTAACATTGGGATATGACAAGAGCGGCACAAGACTCCAGTTACTATACTATACTGGTAACACTGGGATATGACAAGAGCGGCACAAGACTCCAGTTACTATACTATACTGGTAACATTGGGATATGACAAGAGCGGCACAAGACTCCAGTTACTATACTATACTGGTAACATTGGGATATGACAAGAGCGGCACAAGACACCAGTTACTATACTATACTGGTAACATTGGGATATGACAAGAGAGGCACAAGACACCAGTCACTATACTGTACTGGTAACATTGGGATATGACAAGAGCGGCACAAGACACCAGTTACTATACTATACTGGTAACATTGGGTAATGACAAGAGCGGCACAAGACACCAGTTACTATACTGTACTGGTAACAATGGGATATGACAAGAGCGGCACAAGACTCCAGTTACTATACTATACTGGTAACACTGGGATATGACAAGAGCGGCACAAGATGTTATGATTCCAGTACTTCTGACCAGAGGAGATCTTATGACAAAGGCCAAAGTACTGGAAGGGAATGCTGGTTACGGGAGCAGGAAAGCCTAGTAACCCCTGGCGCCCTAACTCCGTTGTCTCGCCCGTGTTATCAGAAATCCCCTGCGAGACTATGGTTGCTTGAGCCCATGGCAGCCGCGTTTGAAGGGCGGATTATGTCTGCCCAACTCCGATGCCCCCTCAGGTCTTAATGGGAGACAAAGGGAAATCCGAGACAGGGTGATAACAAGGGGCCCTCTGACTAAACAACCAGGCCAGGGGCTACAAGCTAACTAAACTTAAACCAGAAGTATGTGCGGACAAACCGCCAGGGAAAAGGACAACCAAAATCCACTAATCCGTTACTCCTACCCAGCACCGCTGGATACCAGAGTGGATTTGTGGGAGCGGAATCCTCCGCAAAAGCTCCGAGAGTCAATATAACAAATAAGAAATAGTAAGCGGTCAAGCCGCAACACACGGCTACGCCGCGACTCACGAACACCACAGGATGTTAAAGGTGCTCGGTCAGGACTCCAGGAACAGATGACAACTTCCGAGTACTGGACCACTGAGGACAGGAACGACCGGATAGAGCAGGACTGGAAACACTCTCTGCAACAGATACAGCAAACAGGAAGCTCAGGAACTAGCAGGAACCAAACTAAGAACTCAAGCAGACTGAAAACCCAGAAATATCACCAGCATCTGCGAACTGCAATCAGCCAGCATATAACAGAGAGGCCTAATTAATAATCCAGTGCAGCTGGCCTATTGCAGGACTCCAAGCTGACAAGATGCAATTAGCAGCCAGATGAGGCTGAACACATGGGAACAAGCTGCAATTGCACAGACTCACCAGCGGCAGCAGACAAGAGTAATCTAAAACAGAGCAATGGGAAATCCTGGCATGCAAGACAACTAAATAAACATAAAATAGAAATGAACCACTACCTGTGGTTCATAACAGTATCCCCTCCTTAAGGGTGAGCTCCGAGCACCCCATGACACCCACGGGGAACATAAACAGAAGTATAACATAAAATACATAACAAAAATGCAAAACAGGAATGAGCCACAGCCGTGGCTCATAACATTACCCCCCCCTTGAGGAGGGGTCAAAAGACCCCAAAATTCAGACTACCCAGAACAAGGGATACAAAAAAAAAAAACCTGACACACTGGTCTAACAGACAAGAAAACAAAAACAAGCTGTAGCAACAACTTGTAACAGTGCCCTCCCCCTAACGGTGGCCACAGGACACAAGACAAGGAGAAAAAAAAAAATCTTTTTTTTTTTTTTTTTTTAAATCAAGGCAAGAGTCAAAAAATTATTTCTTTTTCTTCTTCTTCTTTTTACAAAGCTCTTTAGGTCTGACCAAGGTAATTCCCCAAACATTGTCTGAACTGATGGTACCACCCAGCAAGGCTGCGTTCAAATCAGAGACAGGTTTCTTACCCTTGGGAGCTGAACTTTCTGGTAAAGTACTATTATTAGAAGAAGAAGTCAAAAAAGCACATCCTGCAGTCAAAACATCGGGCTGGGACTCTTGTGCAGAGTTTACAGTATTTGGTGGACTCTCAGCAGACAAGACGGGTGACTTAGAGGAACCTGAACCAATTTCTTTGGAACCGTATCTTTTAACAATTGCATCACAGAATGCTAGGGGATCCTGAAGAATGGGATCTTCAGCTTTCATTAGGCTGGTTGCCCACTCAGAAGGCTCTCCTCTAAAAGAATAAATCAGATAGAGCCCAAGGTTTTCTGAAGTGATGCCCAGAAATGGTCTAGACAACATAATAGTGTAATAGTGTTTGAAAAGCGCCAGAAATTGGGCGAAGTCCCCATCAAAGGTTATGGATGTTCAGATATCAGAGTCAGGATCTGTTTCCTTCTCATCTGACTGACTGGAGTGCTTTGCTAGGACCTGGTCACTATTGACCTTACTCGAGGCTGAGACTCTCTGAACCCCACCCGGGGCTGAGACTTTCTGAACCCCACCCGGGGCAGTGACTTTCTGAACCCCACCCGGGGCAGTGACTTTCTGAACCCCACCCGGGGCAGTGACTTTCTGAACCCCACCCGGGGCAGTGACTTTCTGAACCCCACCCGGGGCAGTGACTTCCGGGGACCCCGATGGGGCAGTGGCCTCCGGGGACCCCGATGGGGCAGTGGCCTCCGGGGACCCCGATGGGGCAGTGGCCTCCGGGGACCCCGATGGGGCAGTGGCCTCCGGGGACCCCGATGGGGCAGTGGCGTCCGGGAACCCTGCTGGGGCAGTGGCCTCCGAGAACCCCGCTGGGGCCAGCACCTCGGATTCTTTTACTGGGACCGGGCCGTTGGCCTCCCTGACTGGGATCGGGCCATCGGCCTCCCTCTCTGAGTCGATAATTATCGAAAGTTCTCCCGGGACTATGACTTCCGGGACTTTTGCTGAAGCAATAACGTTCAGATCCTCCACTAATGCTATGCTTCTTAAGTTCTTTCCTGGGGAAGCGACTTCTAGACCCTTCTTTGGGGCTGCGTCTCTCGAGACCCCACTTGGGGATATTACTTCAAAGATCCCTTCTGGGGTTTTGCTTCTCGAGTTCCCCTCAAGAACTATGGTTTTAGAGACCCTTTCTAGGGTTGCGCTTTTCAAGTCCCTACCTGGGGTAACAGCTTCTGAGACCCCTTCCGATATGGACACCTGAACTATAATATTTGATGTCCCTCTATAAGCTAGGGCATCGGGTACCGCTCCAGCACTCTGGGCATCGGGTACCGCTCCAGCACTCTGGGCATCGGGTACTGCTCCAGCACTCTGGGCATCGGGTACCGCTCCAGCACTCTGGGCATCGGGTACCGCTCCAGCACTCTGGGCATCGGGTACCGCTCCAGCACTCTGGGCATCGGGTACCGCTCCAGCACTCTGGGCATCGGGTACCGCTCCAGCACTCTGGGCATCGGGCACCGCTCCAGGACCCTGGGCTACGGGCACCACTCCAGGACCCTGGGCTACGGGCACCACTCCAGGACCCTGGGCTACGGGCACCACTCCAGGACCCTGGGCTACGGGCACCACTCCAGGACCCTGGGCATCGGGCACCACTCCAGGACCCTGGGCATCGGGCACCACTCCAGGAACCTGGGCATCGGGCACCACTCCAGGAACCTGGGCATCGGGCACCACTCCAGGAACCTGGGCATCGGGCACCACTCCAGGAACCTGGGCGTCAGGCATCACTCCAGGAACCTGGGCATCAGGCATCACTCCAGGGACTTGCAACTCCGCTTCCACAGGAACCTCAAGAGAGGAGAGAAACATTCTCTTTTGATTCCTGAATCTATAATGGGGCTCCCTTGCCCAAGGACCCCAATTATAGGACAGAGAGCTTTTTTTGTGTGGGTTGTGTGACAAGTGCCTCTGCCACAGTAGAGACAGGAGTAGGTCTTGTATCATGACTCAACTTGGCCAGAGGGCAAGACTCGTCACCACACTTTGGCTTGCGCAACTCACAGGTCTGCAGATAATGGCCTAAACCCCCACAATATAGGCATAAGTTTACGTTTCTGCGACGCAGACGCTCCTCTTCTGAGAGCCTGGGCCGCAGAAAACTTTTAAACCTTTTCTCTTCAATTAGACCAGAGGATTCTCTTGTCACCATACTGTGAGCAAGAGTCTCTTTAGAGATAGATGTACTCTCAACGACTTCTGGCAAAATGAGCAAGATTTTAGTCAGAAGGTTTTGCAGTTGCTTTAGGGATTGCTGCAAAACTTCTAGTCGCTCTGGTCTCAAAGCACTGAATACAGAGTTCAGAGCTGCGAGAGATGCCTGCAGGGCTTGCATAGTAGACATAGGAGGATTTAAAACTAGACGAGACAAGACAAGACAACGCAAGACAAGGCAAGGCAAGACAAGGCAAGGCAAGACAAGGCAAGACTAAATTTTGCTAAACAACACAAGACTTTTTTTTTTTTTTTTTAAACACCGGACTGGATTCTAAACACCGGACTGGATTCTAAACACCGGACTGGATTCTAAACACCGGACTGGATTCTAGACTAGACACTGGACTGGGCCAAAAAAGAAAAAAAAGTTTTATTTCTTTTTTGTGGTATGGCTGGTGATAATGTTATGATTCCAGTACTTCTGACCAGAGGAGATCTTATGACAAAGGCCAAAGTACTGGAAGGGAATGCTGGTTACGGGAGCAGGAAAGCCTAGTAACCCCTGGCGCCCTAACTCCGTTGTCTCGCCCGTGTTATCAGAAATCCCCTGCGAGACTATGGTTGCTTGAGCCCATGGCAGCCGCGTTTGAAGGGCGGATTATGTCTGCCCAACTCCGATGCCCCCTCAGGTCTTAATGGGAGACAAAGGGAAATCCGAGACAGGGTGATAACAAGGGGCCCTCTGACTAAACAACCAGGCCAGGGGCTACAAGCTAACTAAACTTAAACCAGAAGTATGTGCGGACAAACCGCCAGGGAAAAGGACAACCAAAATCCACTAATCCGTTACTCCTACCCAGCACCGCTGGATACCAGAGTGGATGTGTGGGAGCGGAATCCTCCGCAAAGGCTCCGAGACTCAATATAACAAATAATAAATAGTAAGCGGTCAAGCCGCAACACACGGCTACGCCGCGACTCACGAACACCACAGGATGTTAAAGGTGCTCGG
Organism: Pseudophryne corroboree; assembly: GCF_028390025.1. Classification (NCBI taxonomy): domain Eukaryota; kingdom Metazoa; phylum Chordata; class Amphibia; order Anura; family Myobatrachidae; genus Pseudophryne; species Pseudophryne corroboree. The sequence goes on along the minus strand of NC_086455.1, from coordinate 165,390,258 downwards.
TCAGGACTCCAGGAACAGATGACAACTTCCGAGTACTGGACCACTGAGGACAGGAACGACCGGATAGAGCAGGACTGGAAACACTCTCTGCAACAGATACAGCAAACAGGAAGCTCAGGAACTAGCAGGAACCAAGCTCAGAACTCAAGCAGACTGAAAACCCAGAAATATCACCAGCATCTGCGAACTGCAATCAGCCAGCATATAACAGAGAGGCCTAATTAATAATCCAGTGCAGCTGGCCTATTGCAGGACTCCAAGCTGACAAGATGCAATTAGCAGCCAGATGAGGCTGAACACATGGGAACAAGCTGCAATTGCACAGACTCACCAGCGGCAGCAGACAAGAGTAATCTAAAACAGAGCAATGGGAAATCCTGGCATGCAAGACAACTAAATAAACATAAAATAGAAATGAACCACTACCTGTGGTTCATAACACAAGACACCAGTTACTATACTATACTGGTAACATTGGGATATGACAAGAGCGGCACAAGACTCCAGTTACTATACTATACTGGTAACACTGGGATATGACAAGAGCGGCACAAGACACCAGTTACTATACTATACTGGTAACACTGGGATATGACAAGAGCGGCACAAGACACCAGTTACTATACTATACTGGTAACATTGGGATATGACAAGAGCGGCACAAGACACCAGTTACTATACTATACTGGTAACATTGGGATATGACAAGAGCGGCACAAGACATCAGTTACTATACTATACTGGTAACACTGGGATATGACAAGAGCGGCACAAGACTCCAGTTACTATACTATAGTGGTAACATTGGGTAATGACAAGAGCGGCACAAGACACCAGTTACTATACTGTACTGGTAACAATGGGATATGACAAGAGCGGCACAAGACTCCAGTTACTATACTGTACTGGTAACACTGGGATATGACAAGAGCGGCACAAGACACCAGTTACTATACTATACTGGTAACATTGGGATATGACAAGAGCGGCACAAGACACCAGTTACTATACTATACTGGTAACACTGGGATATGACAAGAGCGGCACAAGACACCAGTTACTATACTATACTGGTAACACTGGGATATGACAAGAGCGGCACAAGACTCCAGTTACTATACTATACTGGTAACACTGGGATATGACAAGAGCGGCACAAGACACCAGTTACTATACTGTACTGGTAACAATGGGATATGACAAGAGCGGCACAAGACTCCAGTTACTATACTATACTGGTAACACTGGGATATGACAAGAGCGGCACAAGACACCAGTTACTATACTATACTGGTAACACTGGGATATGACAAGAGCGGCACAAGACACCAGTTACTATACTATACTGGTAACATTGGGATATGACAAGAGCGGCACAAGACACCAGTTACTATACTATACTGGTAACACTGGGATATGACAAGAGCGGCACAAGACACCAGTTACTATACTATACTGGTAACACTGGGATATGACAAGAGCGGCACAAGACACCAGTTACTATACTATACTGGTAACACTGGGATATGACAAGAGCGGCACAAGACACCAGTTACTATACTATACTGGTAACATTGGGATATGACAAGAGCGGCACAAGACACCAGTTACTATACTATACTGGTAACATTGGGATATGACAAGAGCGGCACAAGACACAAGTTACTATACTATACTGGTAACACTGGGATATGACAAGAGCGGCACAAGACACCAGTTACTATACTATACTGGTAACATTGGGATATGACAAGAGCGGCACAAGACACCAGTTACTATACTATACTGGTAACATTGGGATATGACAAGAGCGGCACAAGACACCAGTTACTATACTATACTGGTATCACTGGGATATGACAAGAGCGGCACAAGACTCCAGTTACTATACTATACTGGTAACATTGGGATATGACAAGAGCGGCACAAGACTCCAGTTACTATACTATACTGGTAACACTGGGATATGACAAGAGCGGCACAAGACTCCAGTTACTATACTATACTGGTAACATTGGGATATGACAAGAGCGGCACAAGACTCCAGTTACTATACTATACTGGTAACACTGGGATATGACAAGAGCGGCACAAGACACCAGTTACTATACTATACTGGTAACATTGGGATATGACAAGAGCGGCACAAAACTCCAGTTACTATACTGTACTGGTAACATTGGGATATGACAAGAGCGGCACAAGACTCCAGTTACTATACTATACTGGTAACATTGGGATATGACAAGAGCGGCACAAGACACCAGTTACTATACTATACTGGTATCACTGGGATATGACAAGAGCAGCACAAGACACCAGTTACTATACTATACTGGTAACACTGGGATATGACAAGAGCGGCACAAGACACCAGTTACTATACTATACTGGTAACACTGGGATATGACAAGAGCGGCACAAGACACCAGTTACTATACTGTACTGGTAACATTGGGATATGACAAGAGCGGCACAAGACACCAGTTACTATACTATACTGGTAACATTGGGATATGACAAGAGCGGCACAAGACACCAGTTACTATACTATACTGGTAACACTGGGATATGACAAGAGCGGCACAAGACACCAGTTACTATACTATACTGGTAACATTGGGATATGACAAGAGCGGCACAAGACACCAGTTACTATACTATACTGGTAACACTGGGATATGACAAGAGCGGCACAAGACACCAGTTACTATACTATACTGGTAACATTGGGATATGACAAGAGCGGCACAAGACTCCAGTTACTACACTATACTGGTAACACTGGGATATGACAAGAGCGGCACAAGACACCAGTTACTATACTATACTGGTATCACTGGGATATGACAAGAGCGGCACAAGACACCAGTTACTATACTATACTGGTAACATTGGGATATGACAAGAGCGGCACAAGACACCAGTTACCATACTATACTGGTAACACTGGGATATGACAAGAGCGGCACAAGACACCAGTTACTATACTGTACTGGTAACATTGGGATATGACAAGAGCGGCACAAGACTCCAGTTGTTACTATACTATACTGGTAACACTGGGATATGACAAGAGCGGCACAAGACACCAGTTACTATACTATACTGGTAACATTGGGATATGACAAGAGCGGCACAAGACACCAGTTACTATACTATACTGGTAACACTGGGATATGACAAGAGCGGCACAAGACACCAGTTACTATACTATACTGGTAACATTGGGATATGACAAGAGCGGCACAAGACTCCAGTTACTACACTATACTGGTAACACTGGGATATGACAAGAGCGGCACAAGACACCAGTTACTATACTATACTGGTAACATTGGGATATGACAAGAGCGGCACAAGACACCAGTTACTATACTATACTGGTAACACTGGGATATGACAAGAGCGGCACAAGACACCAGTTACTATACTATACTGGTAACATTGGGATATGACAAGAGCGGCACAAGACTCCAGTTACTACACTATACTGGTAACATTGGGATATGACAAGAGCGGCACAAGACACCAGTTACTGTACTATACTGGTAACACTGGGATATGACAAGAGCGGCACAAGACACCAGTTACTATACTATACTGGTAACACTGGGATATGACAAGAGCAGTATAGAACTCAGATCCAAACTGCGCATGCGTATGCACCGCAGTGCGCTGGTGCGTTGCACAGCTACAACGGGCTTCGTCGGTCAGAGACGGGATGGTGCGAAGGATTCATTCGCACGGGCGTTCATAAGGTGATTGAAAGGAAGAAGGCGTTTGTGGGTGGCAACTGACCGTTTTCTGGGAGTGTGTGGAAAAACGCAGGCATGTCCAGGCGTTTGCAGGTCTGACGTCAATTCCGGGACCTGACAGGCTGAAGTGATCGCAGCAGGCTGAGTAAGTCCTGGGTTACTCAGAAACTGCAGAAGATCTTTTTGTACCGCTCGGCTACACATGTGATCGCACACTTGCACAGCAAAAATACCCCCCCCCCCCTGTTGGTGGCGACTATTTGCAGTACTGCAAAAAGCGCTGCCTAGCGATCAGGTCTGAATGACCCCCATTGTTGTAGTTTAAGGGAGCATTGAGGATAGGGTGGCACAACGTTTTAAAACATATTGTTGGCTACTAATTGCCATTTCCTGTTTTTCTGTCCCCATATTTTAGTATTTATGTGAGCACATACATTGGCTCCATGAAGCTTATATTGATGTATTTTGATGTGTCAGGCGATACATTTTTGGTGTAACATTAGTGCGGCTCCTGGAGTGCGCAGTGATTCTCTGTATCTTAGTTATTGCTACAAATTGAAACATTGTCTTGTGCAGCTTGGAAAATTTATTTTTTATTTCTCTCTCTTTCTGTCGCTTTTCTTACATTGGGCCTAAATCAGAGCTGATCGCTGTTGTGCGAAATCGCAAGGCGGACGATTTTCGAATGAATGAGCATGCGTACGGATCGTAATGCGCAGGCGTAAGGACAAATTGCAAAAAAATCCTGCTTTTTTGATCGCTGAATGCAGACTGGTTGACAGGAAGCGGACATTTGGGGGTGGTAACTGCCCATTTTCTGGGAGTGTCAGGAAAAACACAGGTGGGCCCAAGCGTTTTCAGGGCGGGTGTGTGACGTCAGCTCCGGCCCCGATCAGCCTGTTTGTATCGCAGTGTAGGAGTAAGTCCTGAGCTACGCACAGACTGGAAAAATCATTCGATGGTGAGTTGCGAACAGATTTGCATCTGGCCTGCGTTTGCAAAGCTTTTCGCATGGCATACGCAGACCTGCGCGGGGCGGGTATTCACTCTGTCTGGGCGGTGACTATCTGATCGCAAACCTCTGCAAATTCGCAGAGGAACAATCAGGTCTGAATTAGGCCCATGGTTTGCCTGCGAGAAACAGAGAACAGCGCGTTTCGTGGCAAGCTTTGTAAGGAACGTATAGATGATACATTGTTTTCCTTAGTGTCTCACACCCATTGTACATTGATAGCGTTCATGGTACTGACCCACTTATATGCTCTTATAAAAGGTGGAAGGTAACACTGTGTGAGTGTGCACGTTTGTGTGCGTGTGTGTGTGTGTGCGTGCGTGTGTGTGTGCATGTGTGTGCGTGTGTGCGTGCGTGCGTGCGTGCGTGCGTTGGGTGTTTTGTTTTTTTCTTCAAAACTTTAACCTGTAGTTTTACTGTAGTTTTCTCCCGGTAAAGATCTGCTCCCCGCAATATGCAAATTCCTTTATGTTCAGCGTGTCTGAACCAACACAAAAAAGACTCCTTTGTCACTTCCTCCGTGTTCTCGTGAATCCCAGCTCAGTGGCAGATGTGCTATGCTTAATGGCGCATATACAAGACACATTCCCTAATCCCTAAATGAACTTTTCTCTAAATATATACAAGATAAGCTTTATAGACTCAATTTCGCCACAAGGCTATTAAGTCTACCAGAACTGAATAGTTAAAAGGAAAGAAAAGCCATTGTCTGGCACCTGTTCACAAAATTTTAAGTGTGGAAAATAAAACAAAGCAACCTTTTCCAAGATGCATTTCCTGGCTTTCACCGGGAGGTATATAGATGTATAGATATCTGTGCAATGTACTGTATGCGCACTGTAGGGACGGTTTGCAAATCCGAATGTGACTGTGATATTTTTTGCAAACTGCGCATACATTGTGGATTACATACACACTATGGCCCTCATTCCGAGTTGATCGCTCGCTAGCTGCTTTTAGCAGCAGTGCAAATGCCAAGCCGCCGCCCTCTGGGAGTGTATCTTAGCTTAGCAGAAGTGCGAACGACAGGATCGCATCGCTGCTACAAAAAAAGATTGTGCAGTTTCAGAGCAGCTCGAGACTTACTCCTAGCTAGCGATCAGTTCAGTCTGTTTAGTTCCTGTTTGACGTCACAAACACGCCCTGCGTTCGGCCAGCCACTCCCCCGTTTCCCCAGCCACTCCTGCGGTTTTATCTGGCACGCCTGCGTTTTTTCACACACTCCTCGAAAACGGCCAGTTACCACCCAGAAACACCCACTTCCTGTCAATCACTCTGCGGCCAGCAGTGCGACTGAAAAGCGTCGCTAGACCTTGTGTAAATCTGCATCGGCTTTTGTGAAAGTACGTCGCACGTGCGCAGTGCGCACCATACACATGCGCAGAAGTGCCGATTTTTAGCCTGATCGGTGCGCTGCGAACAACGGCAGCTAGCGATCAACTCGGAATGATGGCCTATATACAGTCTACGTACTAGACATCTGCGCAAATTTATGAGCAATTCTGAGTCATACACGCCTCGGCTTCTAAATGGGCATTTCTGAGTGGCAAGTGGGCGGCAACCATGCAAATGAATGGGTGTGTCAAGGGCATGCTGCCAGACTTATTTGCTCTTCTGAGTCATGCATAGGCAAAGTGGACGCCAAATTCAGACGGATCTCCTGCGCCTAATGTAGGGAAGGTGTTAGTACACACGATAATGATGACAGCCGCTCCCACGTACAGAAGAGTGTGGCAGCGTGACTGTATAGATGTACATGACTCAAAATACAACACATTAGCATCCTGTTTGCGTTCTTTGCAGGCGTACAGAATTGCATTTCTGTGACTCAAAATCAGGCCTTATATATGCAGACACACATATTACAGTCTGCTAATGTGTCAGTAGTTGTTGTTCAGTCATAGGTGGAAAGAGGTCCCCCACGCAGCTCTCCCTGGCGCACATGTTTCTCAAACTCAGTATCCCCTACAGTTCTTGTTTTCTAGGTCATCTGTGGATGAGTATAATGTGACGGTTGGTGATACCTCTGTGCATCTGCAGGGTGACCTGGAAAAAGTGACCTGTGTGGGGTCTTGAGGACCTAGTTTGAGGCCCACTGGCCTACTGGACACAGCCTGTCCTCTCCTCCCAGCATTGTCTGGCTGTACAGGCCTGTGTGCCAAATCAGCAATAACGCTTTCAGAACGCAAATGCCGGGTCACACCCGGGAATTGGAAAAATGGGTTATAATACATATAAAAAGTTAATTTTGCAGCAAGAAAGTGTAATACTATTTTGTAGTATTGTAGTAATCATCTGCTATGTATACTTTTATAGAATAAACTTGATAAATGTTAATGTTCTGATATACCGATGCCGGGATCCCGACGGACGCCGCAATCCCGGCGTCCAGATACTGACGCCGCACGGGATATCAGTGTCAAAATACCGACAGCCAGGATCACAAACGTCTATCCGGCGGGAAGCACTGGCGTCCTGCCGTTAGGGTGGGGTGTGTGTTAAAGTTTAGGCAGGAGAAGGGGGGCTAGGGTTAGGGTGCAGGGCTGGGAAGGTTAGGGTTAGGAACCAGGTAGGGAGGGTTAGGGTTAGACACCAAGTAAGGAGGATTAGGTTTAGGCAGCCGGGAAGGGAGGTTTAGGATTAGGCATCACCTGGGGGGGTTAGGGTTAGGCATCCACAAGGCAGGGTTAGGGTTAGAGTAGGGGACAGGGGAGGGTTAGGGTTCTTTAGAGGGGGCTGTCGTGAATCTGATGGATGGGATGCCTCTGTCGGTATCCTGACCTCCATCATCCCGTCCATTGGGAAATAATACTGAACCCCTAATATGGGCTGTCCACTGCAGTAAATATATACTGTATGTAGGAACCTTGTTTAAATATTCCCCAGTCACCTAATAGAAAACAATATTTAACATATCTGCAAATTGGAAAACAGATGAGCGTCTACAGTAAGAAAAGACCTCGATGCTCCATTTAATGAATGCAGCACAATTACAGTAACAGACTAACATGGTCCTGTATCTAGCGGTGCGTATACGGTATATAGCTGCACATTCACACACACACACACACACACACACACACACATTGCACTATAATGCTGTACACGTGAACGAAAATGCCCAAACTGACAATCGGATCAAAATTTGGATCGCACCTCCAGTGTGTAGAATTTAATAAACGACAAAAATGTTCCTGTCACTTTTTACCGTATCTGCTACAGGTGCTCCTCGGGTAACGGCAAGAACCATGGATTAATATTTACTTACATTAAGACGTCTCAAATTTACATCTCTATAGATTTACCAAATTTTGCTTTGTAATATGTTGACATGGTATAAATATAGGATAATACTAACAATGCTAAAAATTATATACAGACCGATAGGTCTGGCAGCCGTAGCAATGTCTTCTGGGTCCAGCTGTCATCTACGGATGACTTCCAGTGAAGCCAGTAGCACTTGCGGCAGTGAGTATGCCTGACCCAACCCTCCCACACACACACACCAGTTCCTAACCCTAAACTCCCCTCCCATAGCCAGTGGTGCCATGAGGGAGGTACTAATTACCTGGGCGCCCCCCCCCCCCCCCCTTCACCCCCTTACCTGTCAACCGGCAGCAGGCTCTTTCCCAAGCCCAGCTGCGGTGTGGTAGGCTGCTATCGTGCAGCAGTCTCCTCTGGCTGCTGGGGGAAGGGGGGGGGGGGACCAATCGCACTGATTGTGCCCCCTCCCACACCCCCGCAGTGTGCGGTCAAGTGCCGCTTCACTGCGCCTTAACAAGTACTTTCTAAGGTTCTTTTTTTTTTAAGAGGGGGCATCCATCTATATCCACTATTAGGCCATGCCCCCTTTCATTATTGGGGCCTGGGAAGCTTTCTATGCCCCTGACCACAGCCTAACCCTAACCCCCAGCTACACTAATTCCTACCCCTAACCTACCCTCCTGAAGCCTAATCCTAATCTCCCCTTGATAAATATGATCCATCATTTATCTTATATTTACTATTCATTTGTTGAATTAAAACTATTAAAATCAGAAGATTGCACTTACCTCTCATCGCCAGGCTCAGTTATGTGACAGGAGACTGGTCGTGCCTTCATTTATCTACATAGCTTCTGACCAGCTGCCACCAGGACGCAAAACACTTCAGCTGAAGAGAAGGAGAAAGGTAAGGGGGTGGATAAAGGGGAAGAGTAAGAAGGAAAAGTGTGAGGTCACAGGGGAAATGTTAGTGATGGGGGGAAAAAGCAGAAGATATAATTAGAGGAATAGGGAGAGATACACAAAGGGGGGATATAAAGGTCAGATACACAGGGGGCACACAAACACAAATGGTGGGCAAAGAGACAGATGAGAGACAGAGATGCACATAAAAAATTAGAGAAAGGAGGACAAATACACGTAAAAAGTAGACCGAGATATATATCGACAGAGGTACTCATGGAGAGACGAATAGGGAGAGAAGCTGATGCAGAAAGGAAAAGTTCAGAGAGACTGGAAATACACATGGAGAAGGAGAGAGGCCAGAACAGACAGCCTAATGCTGGGCACACACTGGCAGATATATTGGCCAATCAGTTGGTTGTCCAATATATCTTTTGCTGATCTGCAGGTGTGTACAAGCAATATGTCTGTGAAAGACGTCTTGACTTTCACAGATATATTGCATCTGCTGTGAGACACAGCAGATGACCAATATATCTGCAGATATATTAGTGCATCTTTCAGTGTGTATGAACAATCTCCATCTGCATATATAGCTGCAGATCGATTGAACAGCAGATATATCTGCCAGTGTGTACCCAGCTTAAGGGTAAGGAGGCTGGCACAGAAAGGAGAATGCCAGAGAGTCTGGTACAGACAGGAGAAGATAAGAGTATGGCACACAAAGGAGAAAAGCAGAGAGTCTGGCACAGGCAGGGGAAGGCCAGAGAGTCTGGTACAGACAGCAGAATAGCAGAGAGTCTGGCACAGACAGGGGAAGGCTAGAGAGTCTGGCACAGGCAGGGGAAGGCTAGAGAGTCTGGCACAGGCAGGGGAAAGCTAGAGAGTCTGGCACAGACAGGAGAATAGCAGAGAGTCTGGCACAGGTAGGGGAAGGCCATAGAGTCTGGTACAGACTGGAGAATAGCAGAGAGTCTGGCACAGGCAGAGGAAGGCCAGAGAGTCTGGCACAGGCAGGGGAAGGGCAGAGCATCTGGCACAGGTAGGAGAATAGCAGAGAGTCTGGCACAGGCAGGGAAGGCCAGAGAGACTGGCACAGGTAGGGGAAGGGCAGAGTCTGGCAGAGGAAGGCCAGAGAGTCTGGCACAATCAGGGGAAGGGCAGAGAGTCTGGCACAGGCAGGGGAAGGCCAGAGAGTCTGGCACAGGCAGGGGAAGGCCAGAGCGTCTGGCACGGGTAGAATAGCAGAGAGTCTGGCACAGGCAGTGGAAGGGCAGAGAGTCTGGCACAGGCAGGGGAAGGTCAGAGAGTCTGGCACAGGTAGGGGAAGGTCAGAGAGTCTGGCACAGGTAGGGGAAGGCCAGAGTGTCTGACACAGGCAGAGAAAGGGCAGACAGACTGGCACAGACAGAGAAGGGGCAGACAGCAGGGGCTGGCTGGGCAGGGGGGCAGGGTGCCATCTGCCCCCCCGGGCCAGTGCAATTTAAGTGTTCCAGGGCTACCTGACTGCAGAATCCCTATGAAAAGCTGGGCCTCTTCCTTGAGTCTGCCTCCCAGGCTGAAAGTTGCCAGCCAGCCCCTGGCAGACAGGCTGGCACAGAAATGGGACATAGATATGGAGCTAATGCAATTTACAGATTGTACCAACAGCTGTCATTGAGTGGTGGACAGGGCCATCATCAAGCAATGGGGCTCACCAAAGACCAGGGCCACTGCGACGTTGCATTTACGCCTTTGCACAATGTGGGTCCGATTCAGAGGTGGATGCAAATGCAGCCGAAACTGCGTCGACTGGCAGATAACGGTCTGCGATACAAGGTCCTTCTCTAGTGTAGATCCAGGCATATGAATGTGCTAGGGCTGAGATGACTGCTATCAGTATCCATACACGCTGTAATAGCACCTGGTGCGTCTGTAGACACCACCATCGGTCGTACCATTGACACTTGCACTAGCCTTATGTCAGCTGCAAGGTCTCTGTCAGAGTATCACCTCCAACGTGAACAACTGAGTGCACAACCTCTTCAGTGCATAATACTGGTCCATCAAAGGGTGTCCCTTAAAATAAACCAGTAAATGAAAGTATGGATATCTATGCAAATATTATGAACCAGAGACGTTTTGTGTCTCCTGCTGATCAGGGCTCCAGATTGGAAGCCTGGAAACCAATTTGCTTATTTTTTTCAAGTATGTACTATTGTACATGGGCAGACTAGATGGCCAAGTGGTTCTTATCTGCCGTCACATTCCATGTTGCTTCGTTGGCCTCTAAAGCATTTGGATTGTTAGCTGATCACCCAACACCTCTCCAGTATTCACCGAAAATAGTAAGACTTTAAAAACATTTGATTTTCCTCTCTCTCTCTCTCTCTCTCTCTCTCTCTCTCTCTCTCTCTCTCTCTCTCTCTCTCTCTCTATATATATATATATATATATATATATGTTACTAGGTGACATAGGGCCTGATTCAGATATGTACGGGAACCAGATTATTTCCTGCAGTTGAGCAATAACAGTCACATGTGACCAAGTTGCGCTGCGCATATGCTGGGATGGTCTTGCGCCAGCGGTGGCAGAGGGGATTTATTTGCAAAGTGATTGGCAGTCAGGGACTGTTTGGGGGACGTAACGGAGCGTCACAAACACTGGCATGTCACGACCGTTTTGGGGTGTGCTTGAGGCTGAAACTGCGAGCCCGTACGCAGCTGCAGTGTCTCCGGTGTCTCACTTCCTGCGGCCATACTACACGACCATAACGCAACTTGGAACGTTAATAACCGACTGATCTGTGACGGATGCTGCAGTTTTGTACGCCGCGGCTGGGACTTGCAAAGCCTCCGGCCTGCGTCTCAGTACAAATCCCGGCAGCTGCGACATTTGCATATTTTCGCACAGCCGACACGTAGAAATTTGCAGCCTGGAATGCATTTGTGTACGTCTCCGGTTCTCCATGTATGGTTGAGCCTGTTCACCCGTACGTATGTGCCTATATTCCCACGCCTCCTGATCTGTTCCTCCGCAGTGACACATTAATATTTAGACAAGAGAACAAGTTGTTTGCCTTTAATTGATTACATGTCGCTTTAAGAATTTCTCCTAAAATATCCATATGTATCCATGCAGATTACATACAGATCTAGACAGCACATGGCTAGAGAGTCAGTTGGAAGGAACGTGTAAACAGCAGTGACATATGGAAGGCGAGGAGCGGATGCTGAACGAGAGCTGCCATTCCTTGATTGTGGCTGAATAAAATTATCAGCCAGACCTGTGGCTAGAATACTGAACGCCTCCGTCCATCTGGGAATCTCTTGTATTCCAACCCTGTCATCCCAAGATTGGGTTTTTTTTTTCTTGTTTTTTTTTTTTTTTAATGGACGTATGGCAACCTCTTTCAAATGCACGCACAATATCTGTGCTGGGTGAAATATCTTTAGTGCACGAGCCGAGGATGCACGCCCGATTAACCCACGTGAAGGCATCTCCAGGTGTAGACTTAGGTTGTCCGTAAAGTACAGGGAAGAGGGCTGAAGATGATTATTCATGAACCCAGAAGCTCGGTATTAATAGAGATACTGAAGGCTTGTCGTCCCTCCTGCTCCTTCTAACAGTCTTGGCACAGTGACCGGGCCCTGTCGGCGCTCTGCTGGAGGCGGCGTTCTTGGCTGTGAAAACGGGGCATGCCCTCTGTCACTCATAGAGTGCAGCCCTTTCCAACTGTCGCTTTCCAACAACTTTATCATCAATCTCATTATTAACAGCTTCACTGCAGACAGAGGATGCAAACAAGGGTTACAGCCCGTGCCAATTGCCTGGAACGCACCGGGCACGGCACAATGTTACATCCAGAGAGGACGTGCCAGATTAGACAAGATTTAAAGGAAATGAAGGAAGAGAGGGGCTTTTTTTTTTTTTTTGTCCCCCCTTCTCTCCCTCTTAGTATCTTATTATTAAAATATCCATTTTCTGTTGCCTGGGGCCTTAATTTAGGAATAATCCAAAGCTCCAGCTGATTCTGAAAATCAATTTTAAAACTTGCTTTCAAAGAAAGTTCTGAAAGTGCCCCCCTAATCCATTTCGGCACTGAGCTCATTTTGAAAAAATCATATTAGTCAGGGATACATGATCTAATATACCATTTAACTTTAATAATTCAGGTACTTTATGCACAAAAAAAAGAGTATTTTATATGTTGCAAATGCCTTAGGAACGCACATTATTGCCAGAGAGGCCTGCAGGTAATATTCAGATAATTGGCTCTGATTAGTAGATACTTGAGCCGGGGACAAACAATAGTCTAAGAATCCCTCCGGAGCCACTTACCTTACTCTGTCATTAGAGGCTGGCAATTGTTCTCCAAATCATAGAAAATATATATACACACACATATATATATATATATATATATATATATATATATATATATATACGGTCGAGTCACATTATTATGACCTACAGCTAATAGCCAGATTAAACACAGTGTGCAGCGCGGGCGGCAGATAGACGTTCAGTGAACTGTCATGTTAGACGCAGGTCTGGTAGCCCCCAGGTTCATTTTGATGGTGAGCTGCTCCGCTGTATGGTGTCGGTCGGCCCTCACGCACATTTGTAGCAGACGCTCACCTCTCACATCAATGGCACATGGTGTTCCACAGTTTTCACATTATTCACAACGGCGCCATTTGTCCGGTCACTATACACCTTCACCGCAGCAGCACGCGGACAGGTCACACACTGCGCTCTGTCAGAAATACTGTCACCCTTGGCCCGAAAGCCGATAATCATCCCTTACTGCAACTCTGATAAATCGCCCCTTTTACCCATAACAACAACGAGTGATATGTGTGCAGACGGCCTATCGCTCAATTTATATACCCACCAAGCCAGCGCACGGCATGCGACGTACTTCATGGGCTACGCGCTGCTGACGTCACATGTAGGAGGTGGTCATAATAATGTGAATCGACCGTATATATATATATATATATATATATATATAGATAGATAGATAGATAGATAGATAGATATAATATAGTTTCAGTCTCTCCCTGTAACCCAGTAGTATTGCATCAATAGTATATAACATCCAGAGGTGCAGCACGCCTGGTGACACAATGACACCGCTCACACTGGCATAATGGTCGCCAACATTTCAGTGCCCTTTAATACTCAGCACTTTCATCAGCCTGACCAGAGTGCCATGTACTGTATTAAAGGGAACTTTGCATTTTGTTAATTGATAACACTTATTTTTTAAAGCACTCTTACTTTGCAGCATTTTTTCCGTACCTGCCTAAAACTTTTGCACACCCCTGTACACAGCAGCTGTGCAAAATACGCAAATGTTGCAGCCACCAGGATTTGTATTGAGACACCTATTGGTGGTGGCTCTGAACCGCCTCTTGCATACGTAGACCTAACATCGGAAGCTCATTGGTCAAACATCGACCTATGGTCGCACAGCATGGAGGCTGGCAGTAAGGCACCGGAGCCATTGTAACTGCGTACGGTATCGCAGTCACAAGATGTGATAACCCCTCCCCCCGAGATTGAGACATACCTGCGGTACCCATGTATTATTGTGTGTTTGTGGTACGGGTATATGTACCCATGTATTATTGTGTGTTTGTGGTACGGGTATATGTGTCCATGTATTATTGTGTGTTTGTGGTACGGGTATATGTACCCATGTATTATTGTGTTTGTGGTACGGGTATATGTGCCCATGTATTATTGTGTGTTTGTGGTACGGGTATATGTGCCCATGTATTATTGTGTGTTTGTGGTACGGGTATATGTGCCCATGTATTATTGTGTGTTTGTGGTACGGGTATTTGTGCCCATGTATTATTGTGTTTGTGGTACGGGTATATGTGCCCATGTATTATTGTGTGTTTGTAGTACGGGTATATGTACCCATGTATTATTGTGTGTTTGTGGTACGGGTATATGTACCCATGTATTATTGTGTGTTTGTGGTACGGGTATATGTGTCCATGTATTATTGTGTGTTTGTAGTACGGGTGTATGTGCCCATGTATTATTGTGTGTTTGTGGTACGGGTATATGTGCCCATGTATTATTGTGTGTTTGTAGTACGGGTATATGTGCCCATGTATTATTGTGTGTTTGTGGTACGGGTATATGTACCCATGTATTATTGTGTGTTTGTGGTACGGGTATATGTGCCCATGTATTATTGTGCGTTTGTGGTACGGGTATATGTGCCCATGTATTATTGTGTGTTTGTGGTACGGGTATATGTGCCCATGTATTATTGTGTGTTTGTGGTACGGGTATATGTGCCCATGTATTATTGTGTGTTTGTGGTACGGGTATATGTACAGTATATATGGAAAGTGGATATTTCCTGATAGCTCTTATCCAAAAGGCTCTACCAGGAGAGACTTCTACCGTGTCTTCAGTGTCCCTCTTTAGCCATCTGAAGTGTACGGAGAAATATCTTGGACACTCCGAGTAACGGAAGGACAATGTAAACTCTGTAGACTATAGGGGTGGGGCCCGGGGGTGACGTTGTAGCACATCAACTCTTATACGCCGGTCTTTTATTTCCTCTGAACCTGCCACTTTCTTCAATGAGCAAACTTATCCAAGACCTGTCAATAAAAAAACAAACCTCCCAACAAATCAATTCATGGTCAGCTAGCCTGCAATTCCATAGTGAGCTAGCGCCATCTTGTGGGGATGCTGCTCCTTGCACGGTTTCCTTTCCAGAGCATTCAAGCTCTCAAAGGCAATTAGGAAGATTTTACACTAGTGATAAAAGCCGTATAATACTGAACTGTCTGTAAAAATATGTTCTGTACAAATTAGAAATGAAAGCAGATCAGACGACTGTCTCTAGTGATCAGCAACGGCAGCCCTGGTAGGAGGCAAGTGTTCATCGTGGTATAACGCGGTTACTGTGCAATGTATGGATCCGGGAAATGATTTTCCTAATATTTTAACTTTACTATAGGTTTAGTGACATTTGACTGCTATGGTTATACAAAGAAGCGTCATAGAACAGTACATTATTACTAGATACAGGTCTAATTTGCACACTTATCTTCTGCAGAGCATTGCAGAGATATGCTACCTTTGGGCTCTGCATTAATTACCTGCACAGTTTGTGCTAACTGCAAATGTAATTCCTAAAAACCAGTCCTGATGTGCTAGTCCTCAGGGATAGCCAGTAGCGGCGCCTTTAGTTTCATGTTTTAATTTTGAATTCTTATAAATCAGGGTTCTCAGCTCCAGTTCTCAAGTACCTCCGACAGGTCATGTTTTGTAGATGTCTTTAATCATGCACATGTGAGCTAAACTATTTTGTTGGGTCAGTAATAATCCTACCTGCTTCTACAGAAAGAAATTCTGAAAACATGACCTGTTGGGGATATTTGAGGGCTGAGGGTAAGATCCACAGTTAGAACTAGTTCCAGAAATGGAAAAATAATCGGTGAAATCATGAAACGAATGAAATAAGTTTCTGCACAATTATCCAGGGTGTCGGGGTTTGGTACGATTTGCCAGCGTTTGGGAAGCCGAAGGTCAGAATATCGACCGTGGCATCCTGATGTTCGGAAACCCCATGGTCCCCTAACCCCCCCCCTCCCCACAGCCTAACCCTAACCCTCCACGGTGGTACTTATACCTAACTCCCCCTCCCCGTAGTCTAAACCTTATTACTGTATTTTACATTTGCTGGTAAATCAACTGTTTTGAAAATCCGAATATTTCACCGGAGATTCTACCTGTGGGAATATCTCTGTCCAGGTGGAGGGAGAGCAATTGTGGAGCCGAATTGATATGTTCTCTGACTTACAGTATGCTGGGTACTAGTGGCGGCTCCAGAGGAGAGGCCGCAGCTCAGTTCAAAATTCACATCGGGGAGTCACGCCAGCTGCCTCCAACTGCCACTTCAAACTCACTCACTGGCAGTTGGTGTGGCTCCCCTATTTGAACTTTGAACTGACCAGTGGCCCCACCTCTGGAGCCGCCCCTGCTGGGGTACACACTAATACCCCTTTCACATCGCCAATGCTGGATCCCACCCGGGAATTGGAAATGGGTCCTTCTCGGGTGGGATCCCGGCATTGGACCCTAAAGCAGGCTTCCCGACCGAGCAATATGCTGGTTCGGTTGCCGTTGCGGCAGGGGGGCGAAGCCGGCTGGGAGATGAGCTCATCACTGCGCCGCCTCTCCCCGTTAACGCTGCCACTGACCTGGTATTCAACCCAGGAATAACACTACTTTATTCCTGAGTTGAATTACTGGGTCACGCGACCCGGGAATTCGATCATGACCCCTTTCACACTGCACACCGACCCAGCAATATGCCGGGTCGATACCAAGTTATTTGTGCGGTGCGAAAGCGGTATAACTGATATATCGCCCTTCCATTGAATGGGCGATATATCTCTAGTGCATCGCGTTGTGTGTATACCTGATATGTCGGTGAACAACGTCATTCACAGACATATGTACAGCACAGCCGATGGCCAATATATCTGCTGATACAGTTGCAAGAAAAAGTATGTGAACCCTTTGGAATTTCCTGGATTTGTGCATAAATTGGTCATAAAATGTGTTCTGATCTTCATCTAAGTCACAACAATAGACAACCACAGTCTGCTGAAACTAATACCACACAATTATAAGTTCTCATGTTTTTAATCATTTTAATCAGTAGAAGCTGCTTGTGCCCCATGGCATTCCAAATGCCCTAGGCATTTGCCTAGTTTGCCTATGCCTAGGGCCGGCTCTGATCGCCGCGCTGCAAAAAAAACGCTAGCGAGCGATCAGGTCTGAATTACCCCCAATGACTGCAACAGTCTTACCAGTGCAGTAGGCAGGTCAGGGGCGTTTTAACAGAGGAAGGGGCCCCTGTGCAGAGTCCGGGTGGGCCCGCTCCTCTGCTCGGCGCAGTAGTCTCCGGGATTGTGCCAGAGTCTACTGCGCATGCGTAGGTCTCCAGAAATATGGTGCCCGCCACGTTCTGGAGACTAAATTCACTACTGCTCATGCGTGGTGGCCGTTTTGGAGATTTTCACCGTGGTTGCAGCACCCGACGCTGGACTCCGGAGAGGCAAGTATTCAAATATGGGCGCAATGTATGTGGTGTGGGCTTCCCCCTGGACACAGGGGCCGTGTGCACCGAACCCATTATAGAAACGCCAGTAGGGCAGCTCAAGAAAAAATATCCTTTGAACGAGCAATACTGCAGCTGCCGAGGCCTCGTCACTCTGTTCCTGGGGTGTATGAGGCCCGGCGGGTGAGTGTTCCTACAACAGGGGGGGTGAGAACTCCCTCTGATGTCTGCATAGAAGAAACAGACTTTACACTCAATTTCATGTAATAGGAAACATTTTATTGAATAAGCAACTACTGTATATGTAAAACATCCTCACTGTATCTGAGGGCTGTTCTTGAACAGATATTCTGCCTGTAACAGAAATAAACATAGAAATAGATTTAGCATTTTTCCTGATAATACATTATATTACTTAGAGTTAGATTTATTTATAAAACAAAACCGACATTTGACCAAGGAACATACATACATTTATATATATTGTATACACATTTATAAACTCAAATATACTGTATTTATGTACAGGGGCACAGCCAGAAATGTGTGGGCCCCAAAGCAACATTTTGCCCCTGTCCCAATACTTCTGCAGAGACAACTTTCTCCACAGCAGATCTTCATTTTATGCCCCATAGTACTGCCCTAGTTAATGTTTTGCCCCATAGTAGTGCCCCATAGTAGTGCCCTAGTTAATGTTATGCCCCATAGTAGTGCCCTAGTTAATGTTATGCCCCATAGTAGTGCCCTAGTTAATGTTTTGCCCCATAGTAGTGCCCTAAGTTAATGTTTTGCCCCATAGTACTGCCCTAGTTAATGTTATGCCTCATAGTAGTGCCCTAGTTACTGTTATGCCTCATGGTAGTGCCCTAGTTAATGTTTTCCCCATAGTAGTGCCCTAGTTAATGTTTTCCCCATAGCAGTGCCCTAGTTAATGTTTTCCCCATAGTAGTGCCCTAGTTAATGTTATGCCCCATAGTAGTGCCCTAGTTAATGTTTTCCCCATAGTACTGCCCTAGTTAATGTTTTCCCCATAGTAGTGCCCTAGTTACTGTTATGCCTCATAGTAGTGCCCTAGTTAATGTTTTCCCCATAGTAGTGCCCTAGTTAATGTTTTCCCCATAGCAGTGCCCTAGTTAATGTTTTCCCCATAGTAGTGCCCTAGTTAATGTTATGCCCCATAGTAGTGCCCTAGTTAATGTTTTCCCCATAGTACTGCCCTAGTTAATGTTTTCCCCATAGTAGTGCCCTAAGTTAATGTTTTGCCCCATAGTAGTGCCCTAGTTAATGTTTTGCCCCATAGTAGTGCCCTAGTTAATGTTTTCCCCATAGTAGTGCCCTAAGTTAATGTTTTGCCCCATAGTAGTGCCCTAGTTAATGTTTTGCCCCATAGTAGTGCCCTAGTTACTGTTATGTTTTGCCCCATAGTACTGCCCTAGTTAATGTTTTCCCCATAGTAGTGCCCTAGTTAATGTTATGTTTTGCCCCATAGTACTGCCCTAGTTAATGTTTTCCCCATAGTAGTGCCCTAGTTAATGTTTTGCCCCATAGTAGTGCCCTAGTTAATGTTATGCCCCATAGTAGTGCCCTAGTTAATGTTTTGCCCCATAGTACTGCCCTAGTTAATGTTATGCCCCATAGTAGTGCCCTAGTTAATGTTTTGCCCCATAGTAGTGCCCTAGTTAATGTTATGCCCCATAGTAGTGCCCTAGTTAATGTTTTGCCCCATAGTAAAGCCCTAGTTAATGTTTTCCCCATAGTAGTGCCCTAAGTTAATGTTTTGCCCCATAGTAGTGCCCTAGTTAATGTTTTGCCCCATAGTACTGCCCTAGTTAATGTTTTCCCCATAGTAGTGCCCTAGTTAATGTTTTGCCCCATAGTAGTTCCCTAGTTAATGTTTTCCCCATAGTACTGCCCTAGTTAATGTTTTCCCCATAGTAGTGCCCTAGTTAATGTTTTGCCCCATAGTACTGCCCTAGTTAATGTTTTCCCCATAGTAGTGCCCTAGTTAATGTTTTGCCCCATAGTAGTTCCCTAGTTAATGTTTTCCCCATAGTAGTGCCCTAAGTTAATGTTTTGCCCCATAGTAGTGCCCTAGTTAATGTTTTGCCCCATAGTACTGCCCTAGTTAATGTTTTCCCCATAGTAGTGCCCTAAGTTAATGTTTTGCCCCATAGTAGTGCCCTAGTTAATGTTTTCCCCATAGTAGTGCCCTAGTTAATGTTATGCCTCATAGTAGTGCCCTAGTTATGTTTTGCCCCACAGTAGTGCCCTAGTTAATGTTTTGCCCCATAGTAGTGCCCTAGTTAATGTTTTCCCCATAGTAGTGCCCTAGTTAATGTTATGCCCCATAGTAGTGCCATAGATAATGTTATGCCTCATAGTAGTGCCCTAGTTAATGTTTTCCCCATAGTAGTGCCCTAGTTAATGTTATGCCTCATGGTAGTGCCCTAGTTAATGTTATGCCCCATAGTAGTGCCCTAGTTAATGTTTTGCCCCATAGTAAAGCCCTAGTTAATGTTTTGCCCCATAGTAAAGCCCTAGTTAATGTTTTGCCCCACAGTAGTGCCATAGTTAATGTTATGCCCCATAGTAGTGCCCTAGTTAATGTTATGCCCCATAGTAGTGCCCTAGTTAATGTTTTGCCCCATAGTAGTGCCCTAGTTATGTTTTGCCCCATAGTAGTGCCCTAGTTAATGTTATGCCCCATAGTAGTGCCCTAGTTACTGTTATGTTTTGCCCCATAGTACTGCCCTAGTTAATGTTTTCCCCATAGTAGTGCCCTAGTTAATGTTATGCCCCATAGTAGTGCCCTAGTTAATGTTATGCCCCATAGTAGTGCCCTAGTTAATGTTTTGCCCCATAGTAAAGCCCTAATTAATGTTTTGCCCCATAGTAAAGCCCTAGTTAATGTTTTGCCCCACAGTAGTGCCCTAGTTAATGTTTTGCCCCATAGTAGCGCCCTAGTTAACGTTTTGCCCCGTAGTAGTGCCCTAGTTAATGTTATGTTTTGCCCCATAGTAGCGCCCTAGTTAACGTTTTGCCCCGTAGTAGTGCCCTAGTTAATGTTTTCCCCATAGTAGTGCCATAGTTAATGTTTTGCCCCACAGTAGTGCCCTAAGTTAATGTTTTGCCCCATAGTAGTGCCCTAGTTAATGTTATGTTTTGCCCCATAGTAGCGCCCTAGTTAACGTCTTGCCCTGTAGTAGTGCCCTAGTTAATGTTTTCCCCATAGTAGTGCCATAGTTAATGTTTTGCCCCACAGTAGTGCCCTAAGTTAATGTTTTGCCCCATAGTAGTGCCCTAGTTAATGTTATGTCCCATAGTAGTGCCCTAGTTCACAATATACCACACTGTAAGGCTGCCAGTACACATTATGCCACACAGTGCTCCCAATTCACATTATACTATACAGTGTCCCCAGTACATATTATGTAACACTGAAGTGTCAGTTCATACAGTGCAATATTTCAGTGCCCCAGTTCATATTACGTCACATCACACTGCCCCCAGTTTATATTATGCCACATCAGTGTCCCAAATTCATATTATGCACATCACAGTGCCCCAAGTTCATATTATGCCACATTACACTGCCCCCAGTTTATATTATGCCACATCACAGTGCCCCCAGTTCATATTACGCCACATCACACTGCCCCCAGTTCATATTACGCCATACTACAATGCCTCCACTTCATACTGTCCTTATTACAATGCCCCAGTTCATATCATGTAAAATGACAGTGCCCCAGTTCAGATTATGCCGCACTATAGTGCCTCCACCCCATATTATACCACATTACAGTGCCCTGGTCAGATTATGTCACCTTTCAGCCCCCCTTACTATTATAACTTCCATTACACACATCTTTCACTGAAAATGGAATGTCACCCCATTTAGGCCTGGCAGTGGATGAGACTCAATCGCTTAGCAGGAATTCTTGGAACTTGGTAGACAACTATATGTTCTGTGTCCAGGGCCCCCGAAGCTTCCGGGCCCCATAGCAATCGCACCCCCTCCACCCACCATAGCTTTGCCCACTTGTACAGTCCGTAATTATAAGACTTGTCAAAATACATTTTTAAACCTTTATGGCCATGAGTACATCCTTCCTTTGTGACCAGACCGCATGTCACAGTTCTGCTATGTTTTTTAATTAATTTTAACTGCTTAGGGGTATATTCAATAAGAGTCGGGTTCATTCCGACATGCAGTTGTCGGAATGAACCCGACAACCCCTATTCAAAGAGCGGCCAAATCCGACTGTCGGATTTGGCCTTTCCCTGTGTCCTGTCCTGTCACTGCTGTCAGCGGCTGCCGGGTGCGCTGACCGCAGTGGTGAGGGGAGCATCATGAGGTGGCCGGCGGGGGAGCAGTGTGCGGCGGCCGGCGGGGGGAGCATTGTGAGGCGGCTGGCGGGGTGAGCATCGTGAGGCGGCTGGCGGGGGGAGCATCGTGAGGCGGCTGGCAGGGGGAGCATCGTGAGGTGGCTGGCGGGGAAATCAGTGTGCGGCGGCCGGCGAGGGAGCAGCGTGAGGCGACTGACAGGGGGAGCAGCGTGAGGCGGTCGGCGGGGGAGCTTCCAGCGGCGGCCGGAGCTGGCAGCGGGAGTGATCTGTGCGGTGGCGGGGGAGGTACTACAGGTACTACTCTCATCCCCGTAGCCCGCCGCACCACTCCGTCTCCTCACCTCAATCCGACTTGTTTTCAAGTCGGATTGAGTTTGTCGGAAAGGGGGCCAAAACCTATCGGATTTGGCCCCGTTCCCGACAGCAGCAGGTGGATCGGCCGGTATTCTGCCGATCCAACTGCTTTCCGACAGTATTCTGACAAGTCGGGTTTCCCGACTTGTTGGAAAAAATGTGCCCCTATTGAATAGGTTCCGACCTATTCCAGACGGAAACTGCCGTCTTTCCGACAAGACGGCAGTTTCCGACTCTTATGAATACAGCCCTTTGTGTACATTACTAAGTTTCACTCTGTCTGTTGGGGGAATACATAAGGAATTCTCTCGGTGGTATAGTGAAATAGATTTTGTTTCTGTGCACTAAAAATGAAAACAGGCGAATTTATACTTATCTTTACCCAATGAGTGCAACTGAGGAATTCGTCCTACAAGTCAACTGTTCCCAAATGCATATATCAAAGTTTGATGGAAATATAAGACGTACATGTAAAGTTACATTGTTTATATTGTATGTATTATCTATCTATCTATATCTATATCTATATCTATATATATATATATATATATATATAATTCACCATATATAAATATTGTTTACACCATGGTGCCGATCTTCCCTAATTGTCAGCACTGATAGGATTCGGTGTAACTTGGATCTTGCAGACAGGGTTTTCGTGATGGCAGCAGCCTGCCTGGACCGCCCGCATTCCAGCTCACATCAGCAGGTGCTGGACTAGGGAGGGAGTATATAAAGGGGGCATAGTAGCGCCACCCCATATTTGGTCACAGCCATACACAGTTCCGAGCATCTGCTTGCCTGATCTCTGTCACACATCTACAGTGCATCCGGACAAATTCATTTTTTCCCTCAAAATTCTACACACGATACCCCATAATGACAACGTGAAAAAAGATTTTTTGAGATCTTTGCAAATTTCTTAAAAATAAAAAACTCAGGTGCATCCTGTTTCCACTGATCATCCTTGAGATGTTCCTACAGCTTAATTGGAATCCACCTGTGGTAAATTCAGTTGATTGGACATGATTTGGAAAGGCACACCTGTCCATATAAGGTCCCACACTTGACAGTGCATGTATGAGCACAAACCAAGCATGAAGTCAAAGGCAATGTCTGTAGACCTCCGAGACAGGATTGTCTCGAGGCACAAATCTGGGGAAGGGTACAGAAAAATATCTGCTGCTTTGAAGGTCCCAATGAGCACAGTGGCCTCCATCATCCGTAAATGGAAGAAGTTCGGAACCACCAGGACTTCCTAGAGCTGGCCGGCCGTCTAAACTGAGCGATCGGGGGAGAAGGGCCCTAGTCAGGGAGGTGACCAAGAAGCAGATGGTCACTCTGCCAGAGCTACAACATTCCTCTGAGGAGAGAGGAGAACCTTCCAGAAGGACAACCATCTCTGCAGCAATCCACCAATCAGGCCTATATGGTAGAGTGGCCAGACAGAAGCTACTCCTTAGTAAAAAGCACATGGCAGCCCGCCTGGAGTTTGCCAAAATGCACCTGAAGGACTCTCAGACCATGAGAAACAAAATTCTCTGGTCTGATGAGACAAAGATTGAACTCTTTGGCGTGAATGCCAGGCGTCATGTTTTGAGGAAACAATGCACCGCTCATCACCAGGCCAATACCATCCCTACAGGGAAGCATGGTGGTGGCAGCATCATGCTGTGGGGATGTTATTAAGCAGCAGGAATTGGGAGACTAGTCAGGATAGAGGGAAAGATGAATGCAGAAAAGTACAGAAACATCCTGGATGAAAACCTGCTCCAGATCGCTCTTGACCTCAGACTGGGACGAAGGTTCATCTTTCATCAGGACAACAACCCTAAGCACACAGCCAAGATATAAAGGAGTAGAGTAGCTTCAGGACAACTCTATGAATGTCCTTGAGAGGCCCAACCAGAGCCCAGACTTGAATCCGATTTAACATCTCTGGAGAGATCTGAAAATGGCTGTGCACCGACGCTTCCCATCCAACCTGATGGAGCTTGAGAGGTGCTGCAAAGAGGAATGGGCGAAACTTCCCAAAGATAGGTGTGCCAAGCTTGTGGCATCATATTCAAAAAGAATTGAGGCTGTAATTGCTGCCAAAGGTGCATCAACAAAGTACTGAGCAAAGGCTGTGAATACTTATGTACAAATGATATCTTAGTTCTTTATTTTTAATAAATTTACAAACTTTTTTTACGTTGTCATTATGGGGTATTGTGTGTAGAATTTTGAGGGAAAAAATGAAGTTATTCCATTTTGGAATAAGGCTGTAACATAACAAAATGTGGAAAAAGTGAAGCGCTGTGAATACTTTCCGGATGCACTGTACATTTGTATATGACCAGATCCAAAATGACTGGAGCTTTTTCTGAGCCCATAATGCTGAAATGCAAAATCACAGCAAGTATGGGCCAATATAGGCACCAAATAAAAATAAAAATATTTGCTAATCCCTTTATTATGAACTGGATGATGTGGAAAAGATGGAAGAGAACCTCCAATATCTCAATTAACCTACCAGGATATTTTTGGCTTGTGGGAGGAAACCAGAGCACGAGGAGAATATACAAACTCCACGCAGTTAGGGCCATGATGGGACTCAAACCCAGGACCTCAGTGCTGTGACGCAGTATGGCTAATCATTACACCATTTGTACTCCCCCAAAATTCACAAGTTGAAGGTTGACAGTATATAGAAAATAGGGCTATTATCAGGGATTTAAACTCATAGGGGGATAAGACTCTTCCAAGTGTAACTGTTCCGGCAAATCACAAGCAGTTGTCAGCCGTAACTCTGAAATATAGACCATGTGTCCTCTGGAAATATAGACCATGTGTCCTCTGAAAATATAGACCATGTGTCCTCTGAAAATATAGACCATGTGTCCTCTGGAAATATAGACCATGTGTCCTCTGGAAATATAGACCATGTGTCCTCTGGAAATATAGAACATGTGTCCGTCGCTACATAATCTTTTCTCATACATGTTTTAAAGACATAAGAATAAAAACATATCTCACCAGATAATCAACAGGGTCGTCTGGCCTGACCTTACAGCACTCGTTTAGTCCCTCTATCAGCGTCGGCATGACGTTCTTCATCAAATAATTCCGTAAAGGGATTGACTGGGCTTCCAGTAATTCTTGTTCTTGGCGTTTTACCTCTTCAAGGCGACTGTTCTGGAATATTCAGAAAAGGATGTCGGTAGAACACAAATGTTTTGGAGTAATCAAAATAAAAATACATTGATGCTGTGTCAGAAGATATGACAGATCTAGTTATATGACGTCAGCAAGTTACCTAGCTATTTTAGATTACTTGGGGATCTGCTTGAGGTCCTATCCAGAGACTGTCCCACTTGTGTAGTGGTCTCTTGGACCCTGGTAGCTGTAAACCACATCTAATGTCTTCTAGACGACTATATGATAACATGAGAACCACATGCCCTGGCAGCAGACTATGGGGGTCATTCCGAGTTGATCGCTCGCTGGCTGGTTTTAGCAGCCGTGCAAACGCTATGCCGCCGCCCACTGGGGAGTGTATTTTAGCTTATCAGAAGTGTGAACGCATATGCAGCAGAGCTCTACAAAACCAGTGTGTGCAGTTTCTGAGTAGCTCTGAACCTACTCAGCGCTTGCGATCACTTCAGCCTATTCCTGTCCGGATTTGACGTCATACACCCGCCCACCGAACGCCCAGCCACGCCTGCGTTTTTTCAAACACTCCCTGAAAACGGTCAGTTGATACCCAGAAACGCCCACTTCCTGTCAATCTTCTTGCGGCTGTCAGTGCAAAAAAAAACTTTGCTAGAACCTGAGCACAACCACAAAAGGCTTTGTACCCGTACGTCGCGTGTGCCGCTTTTTCACCTGATCGCTGAGCTGCGAAAATCGTCAGCGAGCGATCAACTCGGAATGACCCCCTATAAGTGCAGACCATGGTCTATCCTATTCTATTCTTAGAAGAAACCAGAAGTGAGTAGACACTGACCTGACTATGAGAGCACTGAACAGATAAAAGGTTATTCAGTGGTATATAGGGGGTCATTCCGAGTTGATCGCTTGCTGCCGTTTTTCGCAGCGCAGCGAACAGGTTACTACTGCGCATGCATGTGCACCGCAATGCGCAGGTGCGTCATACGAGTACAAAGCGGATCGTTGCCGAGCGATGGATTTAACGAAGAATCTATTCGCACAGCCGAACGCAAGGAGATTGACAGGAAGAGGACGTGTATGGATGTCAACTGACCGTTTTCAGGGAGTGTTTGGAAAAACGCAGGCGTGTCCAGGCATTTGCAGGGCGGGTGTCTGACGTCAATTCCAGGACCAAAAAGACTGAAGTGATCGCAAGAGCTGAGTAAGTCCAGACCTAATCAGAAACTGCAAAAAACTTTTTCGGCCCGCTCGGCTGCACACGCGTTCGCACACTTGCAAAGCGAAAATACACTCCCCCGTGGGCGGCGACTATGCGTTTGCATGGCTGCAAAAAGTAGCTAGTGAGCGTTCAACTCGGAATGACCCCCATAATCTGCAAGGGATGCATCGACCCAACCTACCCACTCCTCCCAGCGTGCGATCTTCTCTGCATCCTCCTCCTCCTCTCTCCGTTCCAGTTCAGCTTTTCTTTCCGCCTGCTGAGCCAGACTTTTCTCTGCCTCCTTCAGTTCCTGCTCTGCCAACTCTTCTGGGGTCAAGCCGTAGTTCCGAGGTTCGCCAGCAGCCTTAATAATCTCCTTTAAGATGTCTCTGTACAATGGGTCATCATCTTTAGTGACATCTGTGAAGTCCAAAATCTGGTGTTAAAACCCCCAGTTACAGTATCCACAGCACAGGCAGCTCCTGCTGGTGATGAGCGGAAGCTCGTACTGTCGTGATCTAGCAAGGAATTAATGCATTGCTATTGATCCGGTCTCTGGCAGGATCTCCTACTGAGGCATACTGTAACCTAACCGACACACGTTATCTACTGTACACGCATAGCTTACACTTTCAGGGGCCCATGTAGTATTGAACATATTCTTGAGTTGGTCTTGCGCTCATAGAGGCATACGTGGTATATGTCACTTTGGCATGTATTAATAGCACTGCCCAGACACTATTCTCTCTTATGTTTATGACACCTCGGGCCTGATTGAGAGGAGGGGGCAGCTGCATCTGCTCTTACGTCTGTTGCCGGAGTCACAGGTGGGATAATATGCAAATGCTGGAATCTGCCTCCCCCAGTTGTACAAGCGTGCGCCGGATTGTGCAAGCCCTGAGACGCCCAGTTTATGTGCCCCTGCACACCCCTAACACTGTCGCTGGTTCTAGACACTCTACCATCGGTGCCCCATTGACACTTGGGGGTAAATTTACTAAAATGGGAGTTCTATTTAAGATGGGATGTTGCCCATAGCAACCAATCAGATTACAGGTATTATCTTCTAGAAGGTGCTAGATAAATGAGAAGTAGAATCTGATTGGTTGCCATGGGCAACATCCCATCCTAAATAGAACTCCCATCTTAGTAAATTTACCCCCTGGCGTATGTCAGGTGCAAATTCTCCATCTGACGATATATCGGCCCTCGGTTGTGCTGACGCGATATGTCTGTGACGTACGTCATTTACAGACAGGTTCGCAATACATCAGCCGTTCAATGGAACGGCCGATATATCGCCTAGTGTGTACCCAGCTTTACGGTCTGCAGGGAGGTATTATTTATGTATGAGCTAAGAGCCTCTTTCACTGTTCTCTACAATAATTGCGTAAGGCTGTCCATTAGGAATGGAGGAACGGCTGCAGGAGTAAGTATGGGAGTGGGGGACGGGGGGTCAGGACAGAGCCCTGCTAAGGTGGGGGACGACAGGACAGTGGTACTATGGGGGAGAAGAGGGTGTGGGGCCAAGCAGAGTTACTTAGCTCCACAGGCAGCATAAAGGTCAGAGGAGAGGAGCAGCCGCAGATACAACACAACAATGTAGTAGCACTGTTCTACTCCAGCTCCTCCACACAGTGATTCTCTGGTAGGCTTTTTCCCAAGGTCCAGTGCAATAAGGGCTCCTTTGCACCTAGTGCCGACAGCCCTAAGGATGTGCCACCTGTGACCATTTATTAAAGCCCTGGCAGAGCTAGTCAGTGCCACTCAGGACAGCGCTCTGAACTCCCCTGTGAGTAGGGGGTGGATGGTACAACCTGCGGCTCATGTGGCTTTGGTCATTCACAGCATTGGCTAAAGAGGGTTCTCTGAGACACATATTGTCCTCGCACTGAGAAAACCGCCCAGCTGTGTGACCTCTGTGAATGGGGACAGAGGAGAGAGGCGACACGAACAACGGCAACACCTAAACTTGTTCAAATGGAATGATCATTAGAGGGGAGGAGCTTCAGTCTTCAGAAGTTAACTCTTAGGTGCCCAGCTCCTTGGTTCTCACTACAACCCCAAGGTAGGAGTGTCCTCCAGATAGGATGAAGGAGGAACTACTCTTCTACTCTCTAAGCCAAGGGTTCCCAACCTCTGTCCTCAAGGCACAGGTATGCAGTTAATTTGCTGGCTGTCGGGATGCTGGCGGTCAGGATACCGACGCGGACTCCCGACACCCGCTGAAATGCCGGCGGTCAAAATCCCGACCGTCGCCCGGAATCCCCACTTGGGTGGCAGGAATAGATTAGTGCGGCGACCGAATGTTGCCAAGATGCGCCCACCACCATTACTCCTGCTGTCGGGATTCTGGCATCGGTCTGCAGACTGCCGGGTTCTCGACAGCCAGGATAACATACTGATCCCAAGGCACATTAACAGAGCGGGTTTTAAGGATAGCCATACTTGAGCATAGGTGACTGAATTAGTACCTAAGGTATTTTGATCTATCATCTGTGCTCAGGCCTGGATATCTGTAAAACCTGGACTGAGAAGTGCGGTTGGGAAACACTGCTCCGTGAAGAGCTTTACACCAGGTCACATGGCCGGTATTGCATTGTCATTTGTTGGGGGGATTACAAATAATGTCATGGAAACAAAAACACTTCTTCTTTGCTACGTCCTTTGTTGAGATGTCGTAACACGATTTTCTTTAAGAAACAGAAGAAAGCAGACAATCCATCATTTCATGGAACAATGTAGCGGGTTATCTGGTAAGTTATTAATAGGACTCACCAATATGCAGGGGGTGGATTTCAGCCTCGTCAAAGTAGTTGAGGACGGTTTCATCTTCGGTGTTTAATTCCCGGAATGTGGCGAGAGCGGGCAGAAACCGGTCCTGAGTGTAGTCCGTTCCGGCAACTACACTCTCTGGGAGGTTAATCACCCGCCTTCTAAGGAACTCATCAGTCGCATCCAATGAAATAACATACTCTGCGAATAGACAGAACGGTAAACAAAGTCAGTCCACATTTAGCGTATGGAATCCATCTTGGTCCGACCTCTCAGTGTTCCCCTACGGATGGATTTTTGTACATTTTCCAATTATAACACAGTAATTTTGAAAACCTAGAAACTCATCCATGGGGACACACACCTGGGGTGATTGCATTATTGAAGCGTGGAGCTTTTCCCCTGCTCTCCTCCTCTTCTGCCTCTTCATCCGCTAAGCGACAAAGAATGAGAATTTAGGGCAAAGCGTCATATTGTGCCTGCACCAAAGGTTAATCTGAGAGTACCATAAACCGCCAGGGCATAATCCCTGCTTGTCCATGGGGGCCAGGCTGTTACGTACAGTGGAAAAGCTCCTTGGCTTGTTCATAGGTTGCAGGATATCCATCAAGGACAAAACCCTGGTTCTGGCAAGGCATGGATTTCAGTTTCTCCTTCATGAACCTGATCACGTAGCTGTCATCCAGATTCCCTGTGTTTGAATAGAAGAACATCAATTATAAGAGGTTCTTGGAACATATATTAAGAGAAGTACCGTATGTGAAGGCACCATCATCCCTACTGTATTCGGCGCTGGGAGCATAGCTGGGTTTTATACAGAACAATACTGTCCCGCCAGATACCTCCATTCTGTTCCATGTTCTCTCTCACAGAGTCCAGCAGCTCCTGCCATGTCTCCGGCCCATCCTCTCCCTCCTCTTCCTCTTCCTCTTCTGGTGGGGATTTCACCAGTCTTTCCTTTACACAGAGAAAATACCAGAGGAGCGTTTAAGATGTCATTAGATTTACTGGCCTATTTATTAAGGGCCACATAAAACCTCTGTTTCTTGATACTGTTTGCAGCAATAACAGATGAATTAACAGGGCAGCTTACTATTGAAGTTATTTAATAATAACTATTTTACTTATATAGCGCTCATTCTCCTAAAAGGACTCCAATATCTGTGACCGGGTGTATCTCACCCAGCCAGATTGTTTGACCCCACTGGTTTTAGGATATTAGGGGATTTTACCGCTTACTGGTGGTCATTCCGAGTTGTTCGCTCGCTAGCAGTTTTTAGCAGCCGTGCAAACGCTATGCCGCCTCCCACTGGGAGTGTATTTTAGCTTAGCAGAAGCAGAAGTGCGAACGAAAGGTTCGCAGAGCGGGGACATATTTTTTTTTGTGCATTTTTAGAGCAGCTCCAAACCTACTCCTAGCTTGCGATCACTTCAGACTGTTCAGTTCCTGTTTTGACGTCACGAACACGCCCTGCATTCTGCCAGCCACGCCTGCGTTTTTCCTGGCACGCCTGCGTTTTTTCGAACACTCCCTGAAAACGATCAGTTGACACCCAGAAACGCCTACTTTATGTCAATCACTCAGCGGCCAGCAGTGCGACTGAAAAGCTTCGCTAGACCTTGTGTGAAACTACATCGTTTGTTGTAATAGTACTTCGCGCGTGCGCATTGCGCTGCATACGCATGCGCAGAAGTGCCGTTTTTTTGCCTAATCGCTGCACAGCGAACGAAAGCAGCTAGCGATCAACTCGGAATGACCCCCCCTGTCAGTAACTGTCTGTTACTGACTCCACCCACTGCATAGTGGACAGGTAATGCTCCCATCAGCAAGCACCTACACCGGCACTTGGTACCACTGACTCCCACTCAGGCTCCTCCCATCAGCACCTGAAACCGCCTACTTCTAATACAAGCTGCTAAAACACCTCCTGATTGGTGTCTGCTAATTCCCACTGGTCGCTCACCATGGACCAGGCCCTACAGGATAGCTGGCAGAGGGCGGAGCTTGCAGACACTGGGCTCACTGCAGAACAGCTGGAGAACAGAATAGCGGTTTGGGATGTTCCGTTGGTAACCGCACATAGCAGTGGTTTTACATGCAACATTCTTATTGCTCAGTTACTAGAAAAATGACACTTCCCTTGGCACATGGTGCTTGGGAGTATCACATCATACAGATGTTACAGACGTCAGTCCTCTCTGAGAGACAGAGGATGTAGGTGGGAGACTGTCCAGGGATGAGATGCCCCACTAACAGCTCCTTCACATCAATCACACAGATCTAGACGTTCCCGCATCACTTTGGCATAATAAAGAGGCCCCTTATAGTGAGGGCTAAGAGTGAAAATGATAAAATAAATGGTGAAAGCAACAAGGACACTGACTGACCAGTAATGTATGCAGAGACTCACGCTGTGGCCACCACGTTACTGCTTTTTTTGTTGTGTCCACTTCTGTGACTCTATGCTAATGCTATTATCACCCTCCTCTGGTGTCCATCCGTGCATCTGACTGTGGAAGGGCTGGGATGCCACAGACTGAGAGTTATATAGTGGGAGGAGCAGGGTCCCCAGCAGCACAGAGTATATCAGGAGATGAGTGATGTGTCAGTGAGGACAGGTCTGCATGTGACAGGGGCAGTGACATGATGTGAGGAGGGGAATGGAGGCAGCAGGAAGCCACAGACTGAGAGTTATATAGTGGGAGGAGCAGGGTCCCCAGCAGCACAGAGTATATCAGGAGATGAGTGATGTGTCAGTGAGGACAGGGCTGCATGTGACAGGGGCAGTGACATAATGTGAGGAGGGGAATGGAGGCAGCCGGAAGCCACAGACTGAGAGTTATATAGTGGGAGGAGCAGGGTCCCCAGCAGCACAGAGTATATCAGGAGATGAGTGATGTGTCAGTGAGGACAGGGCTGCATGTGACAGGGGCAGTGACATGATGTGAGGAGGGGAATGGAGGCAGCAGGAAGTCACAGACTGAGAGTTATATAGTGGGAGGAGCAGGGTCCCCAGCAGCACAGAGTGTATCAGGAGATGAGTGATGTGTCAGTGAGGACAGGGCTGCATGTGACAGGGGCAGTGACATGATGTGAGGAGGAGAATGGAGGCAACAGGAAGCCACAGACTGAGAGTTATATAGTAGAAGGAGCAGGGTCCCCAGCAGCACAGAGTATATCAGGAGATGAGTGATGTGTCAGTGAGGACAGGGCTGCATGTGACAGGGGCAGTGACATGATGTGAGGAGGGTAATGGGGGCAGCAGGAAGCCATAGACTGAGAGTTATATAGTGGGAGGAGCAGGGTCCCCAGCAGCACAGAGTATATCAGGAGATGAGTGATGTGTCAGTGAGGATAGGGCTGCATGTGACAGGGGCAGTGGCATGATGTGAGGAGGGGAATGGAGGCAGCAGGAAGCCACAGACTGAGAGTTATATAGTGGGAGGAGCAGGGTCTCCAGCAGCACAGAGTATATCAGGAGATGAGTGATGTGTCAGAGAGTACAGGGCTGCATGTGACAGGGGCAGTGTTATGATGTGAGGAGGGGAATGGAGGCAGCAGGAAGCCACAGACTGAGAGTTATATAGTGGGAGTAGCAGGATCCCCAGCAGCACAGAGTATATCAGGAGATGAGTGATGTGTCAGTGAGGACAGGGCTGCATGTGACAGGGGCAGTGACATGATGTGAGGAGGGGAATGGAGGCAGCAGGAAGCCACAGACTGAGAGTTATATAGTAGAAGGAGAAGGGTCCCCAGCAGCACAGAGTATATCAGGAGATGAGTGATGTGTCAGTGAGGACAGGGCTGCATGTGACAGGGGCAGTGACATGATGTGAGGAGGGGAATGGAGGCAGCAGGAAGTCACAGACTGAGAGTTATATAGTGGGAGGAGCAGGGTCCCCAGCAGCACAGAGTGTATCAGGAGATGAGTGATGTGTCAGTGAGGACAGGGCTGCATGTGACAGGGGCAGTGACATGATGTGAGGAGGAGAATGGAGGCAACAGGAAGCCACAGACTGAGAGTTATATAGTAGAAGGAGCAGGGTCCCCAGCAGCACAGAGTATATCAGGAGATGAGTGATGTGTCAGTGAGGACAGGGCTGCATGTGACAGGGGCAGTGACATGATGTGAGGAGGGTAATGGGGGCAGCAGGAAGCCATAGACTGAGAGTTATATAGTGGGAGGAGCAGGGTCCCCAGCAGCACAGAGTATATCAGGAGATGAGTGATGTGTCAGTGAGGATAGGGCTGCATGTGACAGGGGCAGTGGCATGATGTGAGGAGGGGAATGGAGGCAGCAGGAAGCCACAGACTGAGAGTTATATAGTGGGAGGAGCAGGGTCTCCAGCAGCACAGAGTATATCAGGAGATGAGTGATGTGTCAGAGAGTACAGGGCTGCATGTGACAGGGGCAGTGTTATGATGTGAGGAGGGGAATGGAGGCAGCAGGAAGCCACAGACTGAGAGTTATATAGTGGGAGTAGCAGGATCCCCAGCAGCACAGAGTATATCAGGAGATGAGTGATGTGTCAGTGAGTACAGGGCTGCATGTGACAGGGGCAGTGTTATGATGTGAGGAGGGGAATGGAGGCAGCAGGAAGCCACAGACTGAGAGTTATATAGTGGGAGGAGCAGGGTCCCCAGCAGCACAGAGTATATCAGGAGATGAGTGATGTGTCAGTGAGGACAGAGCTGCATGTGACAGGGGCAGTGACATGATGTGAGGAGGAGAATGGAGACAGCAGGAAGCCACAGACTGAGAGTTATATAGTGGGAGGAGCAGGGTCCCCAGCAGCACAGATTCGTGATATGAGGTTCCTGTCACACTAATACAATAATATCTTTATGAAATGAAGAGCATATATTCTACTTGGCATATCATATTTGTGTTGTGTGATTCAGGTAAAGTTACACAAAGCAAGCAACATGAACCTACCAGATTGGCAATGGCGTCTGCGACAACATCTTTGACACTGATGTGATGCAGTTTGTAGTGTTTGCACAGTAACTCTGAGACGGTTGTTTTTCCCACAGCTGGAGGGCCAAGGACGCAGATACGTATTGGCTATATAAAAGAGAACAGCAATGATGAGGCACCTGACATACTGTACACAGATCCCAACATTTCCTCTTTTATAACAGGATACCATAGGCTGAGGCCTTGATTCACTAAGCTGAACCCGTCCAATCACAAGAGCATGCATTACAGACTGCTGAGAGCAAGTGTAACCAATGGGGAATCAGACATTGGACATTTGTTGTTCTGATAGATGAGGAGACAATGGTTCAACGCTGACACATACCTTGGATATCTGATTTACTATACAGAGCTTTAAGGAGACCTAAACTACTTATGAAAGAAGAGGGTGTGCTTCATTATTGCGGGAGTGTATAACAACAATGGCAAGGGAAAATGCAGGGTGGGTTTCTGGCTGCCCAGAAGTTCCCTCTTCTTGGTCAGCGGGCCAAATTATGACAACAGCAATAGTACAAAATATAAATACAAGACCTGACACCACATCATGCAGGGACAAAGCAGAGCTGCTGCACAATATCGAGTGGTAGCAGCTCTCCTACCAAGTTTGCTGTGTGTGTGGAGTCCTCAATCGGTGCACTGGACAAGAGAGCAGCTGCCACGAAGAAGAGACAGGAGCCTTACCATGAGGTGGGAGAATGAGTGTTTAGAAATTGCTGCTCTCTCTCTGCTGGTTCTACTATGTTTGTGTATTTATTTAATATTGTATGTTTAACCTTTTCCTGGCCATTTATTTTATATATGGTATGATAAATATGTTTGATACAACCTATACCATAAACCATCTATAGTGTTAAATATAAATACTGTATTCCATACAGTGTCCAGTGTATAAAAAGTCCAATGTGTACATGAATGTCCAGGATTGGTACTAGATTCCCCCAGACTGCCACACTTGCTCCAATGTTCCTCAGAGTGAGAAATTGTGGATTGCATTAGGAATTTGACAAAGTTTGGAGAGTGACAAAGTGGAGTGAGATAGTGGAAGAGCTGTGCTAAGCCTTAAAAAGTGATAAAGCGAAGAGATAAAGTACCAGCCAATCAGCTTATAGTTGTCATTTTACAAACACAGCCTGCAACATGGCAGTTAGATGCTGATTGATTGGTACTTTATCTCTATCTCTCTCCTTTGTCTTTCTCCTAGCTTTGATATATTCCCCTTAGACTGTTAAATATCCCAGTCATAAACCAGCCTTCAAGCCCTCCTGGAGGAGCTAGCACTTGGACAAACTAAAAGTAGAAGTTGGTAACCTGTACTGTTCACACCAAGAAATGCAAGTCTGTCAAACCATGTTTTGCAGAAACTAGTTTACGAGTCCTGGTCATAGTGTGGATAACCCTATTAGAGAACCCTTTATCATTCAATATGGTGGCTTCAACCACCAAGCTATCAAAGCCAGTGGATCTACAGCTGGGTGCTTAAATGGAACCTGAGAGAGACGGTCTGAATGAACAGGGAGGCGGAACAAAGGATCTTATAGCATGCAGAGAAGATCCCAAAATAACAATCTTCTGGGCAAACCTGAAGCTGCCCGAATCACTCTTGCCTTTTCCTTTTATTAGACTCTTTAGCACACTCAGTAGAATTGCTATTGGAGGAAATAGATTTATGAGCGGAAATGACCACGGGGCAACCAATGCATCCACCTATAAAGCTGTTGGATACTTGGTCTGAAAGCAATACTTGTGGACCTTGTGGTTCGGGCGAGACACCATCTTGTCTATGACCAGCAACCTCCATAAATCCACTAGAGCAGGACTGGCCAAACCGGTCCTCGAGATCTACCAACAGTTCATGTTTTCCAGGCCTCCTGGAGATCTGTAGAATTGTCAGTTAGGAATGAATGCAGCACATCTTAATTAGTAATGACTACACCTGTGCACCAGCTAGGTGGTCTGGAAAATGTGTACTGTTGGTAGATCTCGAGGACTGGTTTGGCCAGCCCTGCACTAGAGGTTGAAACACCTCCAAATGGAGGGACTACACTCTTTGGTGCAGATCTCTTCTGCTCAGGATGTCGGCCTCCCAAACTTCAGGAATTTAGACACCTGTTATGGCATGATACTGTTGGTTTCCCATATGCCTTGGGCACTTTTGGGAACCCCTTGATGATTCAAATAAGCCACAGCCATGGCATTGTGCACCTGTATATTTATAGGATTGTTATGCAGAAGAGACTGGGCCCTACTGAGAATGAGAGAAACTGCATTGAGTTCCAGAACATTAATGGGAAGGTGAGAATCTTGCCATGTCCAACAACCCTGAAATGAAGCCTGGCGGTTGACAACTACCCAATCTCTGAGACTTACATCAGTAGTTACCACAGTCCAGTCCCAGATGGAGAACAGGCAACACTTGGTCAATTTGTGGTTCTGCACCCACCAAGATAGAGATAGGCAAGTCTTTTTGGAAAGAGACATCCACTAAGACAGGTGTAAAGGAGACCTGCCAGGAGATGGAGTTGAAATTCCCTGAAGTAAAATTGGGCAGCTGGAACAGCCTCGAAGGTGTAGGTCATCTTGCCCAGGAGAAGATTAACTGAACCTGATGTCATCACAAGACCATCCTGACCATGGACTGGAGAGACGCAATCTTGTCAACGTGGAATGAATACTTTCTGATGGCGAGTGTTGTAAATCATGCCCTGAAACTGAATCTGCTATGATGGAACAAGGTCTGACTTTTCTAATTTATTGCCCAGCCGTGGGAAACCAGAAACTGTTTTCTGAGCTAAACCTGGAAGCATTTGTTAGGAGGCCATCTCAGTAAGGGATAATATCATCACCCCCAGGAGGTTTCTAAGATGGCCCAATATAACCGCCTTCATTTTTGTAAAGACAAATGGAGCAGATGCTAGACTAAACTGTAGAGCCTAAAAATGTGGGAGCAGGGAGATAAGCATCCTGTATGTCCATGGACACAATGAACTCCTCATGACCTTATGGATTTCATCTTGAAGAAACATATTTTTAAATTAAGATTTAAAGACTTCATATAGAGAGACCTGAAGGAGGCATCTGGCTTCTAGACCAAAAAGAGGTTTGATTAATATTATTTCCCATCGGTCTGTAGGTAGCGGGTAGATGACCTGAGATGGGAATCCAGCACTTAATAGACCTTAATGCTTCTACTGATCTACAGGATACCTGTAGTAGAAAAAAACAATCGGGAAGAAGGCCCTGAAGATCGATATTGGAACCCAAAGCAAAGAGTGGGCATATGTAATAAGGCCTGAGTTGGAGGTGCAGGATGCCGGCCGTTCCCGGGCATTTTTTTTTTAAAGGGGCAATCATTTAGAAGGCAATGATTGCCTCTTTAAAAAAACACCCGCACAACCGGCAAACTCGGACCATATTACATATGCCTCCAGGTCTCTTACCCAAGAGCTGAAAGTGGTCTTCAACAGAATGCCACACATTAAATCGGATGCTTCTGCCAGTCTGAAGGGTTGTCACAATGCTTTTATGTTGTTGTCTCCATATCCTCACCCTACCATCTGCATGGTGTAATTGAAAACATGATTGGTCAGACCACATGACCTATTTCCAATCATTTACTGTCCAATTCCTGTGTTCCTGAGTAAACGGGAAGCGTTTCACCATGTTTGCAGTAGATAGCAATGGTGTACGGACAGGCTTTCTGCTTCTGTAGCCCATACGATGTAATATGCGGCATACCGTGCATTGAGAGGCAATCGTAATTGGACCCTAAAGTGTCAGGCACTAGTAATCAGTGCAGTAAAGTGTCAGGCACTAGTAATCAGTGTAGTAAAGTGTCAGGCACTAGTAATCAGTGCAGTAAAGTGTCAGGCACTAGTAATCAGTGCAGTAAAGTGTCAGGCACTAGTAATCAGTGTAGTAAAGTGTCAGGCACTAGTAATCAGTGCAGTAAAGTGTCAGGCACTCGTAATCAGTGTAGTAAAGTGTCAGGCACTAGTAGTAATCAGTGCGGTAAAGCTCGGGGGAAAAGGAATCAGTGTGGTAAAGCTCGGAGGAAAAGGAATAGGTGTTAAAGCTCAGGGTACTAGTAATCAGTGTGGTAAAGCTCAGGGCACTAGTAATCAGTGTGGTAAAGCTCAGGGCACTAGTAATCAGTGTGGTAAAGCTCAGGGCACTAGTAATCAGTGTGGTAAAGCTCAGGGCACTAGTAATCAGTGTGGTAAAGCTCAGGGCACTAGTAATCAGTGTGGTAAAGCTCGGGCACTAGTAATCAGTGTAGTAAAGCTCGGGGCACTAGTAATCAGTGTGGTAAAGCTCGGGGGAAAAGGAATCAGTGTGGTAAAGTTCAGGGCACTAGTAATCAATGTAGTAAAGTGCCAGGCACTAGTAATCAGTGTAGTAAACCTCAGGGCACTAGTAATCAGTGTGATAAAGCTCAGGGCACTAGTAACCAGTGTAGTAAAGTGTCGGGCACTAGGAATCAGTGTGGTAAAGATCGGGGGGAAAGGAATCAGTGTGGTAAAGCTCAGGGCACTAGTAATCAGTGTAGTAAAGCTCAGGGCACTAGTAATCAGTGTAGTAAAGCTCAGGGCACTAGTAATCAGTGTAGTAAAGTGTCAGGCACTAGTAATCAGTGTAGTAAAGCTCAGGGCACTAGTAATCAGTGTAGTAAAGCTCAGGGCACTAGTAATCAGTGTAGTAAAGCTCAGGGCACTAGTAATCAGTGTAGTAAAGTGTCAGGCACTAGTAATC
Source organism: Pseudophryne corroboree (assembly GCF_028390025.1). Taxonomy (NCBI): domain Eukaryota; kingdom Metazoa; phylum Chordata; class Amphibia; order Anura; family Myobatrachidae; genus Pseudophryne; species Pseudophryne corroboree. The sequence goes on along the minus strand of NC_086455.1, from coordinate 165,350,670 downwards.
AGTGTAGTAAAGCTCGGGGGAAAAGGAATCAGTGTGGTAAAGCTCGGGGCACTAGTAATCAGTGTGGTAAAGCTCGGGGCACTAGTAATCAGTGTGGTAAAGCTCGGGGCACTAGTAATCAGTGTGGTAAAGCTCGGGGCACTAGTAATCAGTGTGGTAAAGCTCGGGGCACTAGTAATCAGTGTGGTAAAGCTCGGGGCACTAGTAATCAGTGTGGTAAAGCTCGGGGCACTAGTAATCAGTGTAGTAAAGCTCGGGGGAAAAGGAATCAGTGTGGTAAAGCTCGGGGCACTAGTAATCAGTGTAGTAACGTGTCAGGCACTAGTAATCAGTGCAGTAAAGTGTCAAGCACTAGTAATCAGTGCAGTAAAGTGTCAGGCACTAGTAATCAGTGTAGTAAAGCTCAGGGGAAAAGGAATCAGTGTGGTAAAGCTCGGGCACTAGTAATCAGTGTGGTAAAGCTCGGGGCACTAGTAATCAGAGTGTTAAAGCTTGGGGCACTAGTAATCGGTATGGTAAAACTCGGGGCACTAGTAATCAGTGTGATAAAGCTCGGGGCACTAGTAACCAGTGTAGTAAAGTGTCAGGCACTAGGAATCAGTGTGGTAAAGCTCGGGGCACTAGTAATCAGTGTGGTAAAGCTCAGGGCACTAGTAATCAGTGTATTAAAGTGCCAGGCACTAGTAATCAGTGTGGTAAAGCTCAGGGCACTAGTAATCAGTGTGGTAAAGCGCAGGGCACTAGTAATCAGTGTGGTAAAGTGTCAGGCACTAGTAATCAATGTGGTAAAGCTCAGGGCACTAGTAATCAGTGTAGTAAAGCTCAGGGCACTAGTAATCAGTGTGGTAAAGCTCAGGGCACTAGTAATCAGTGTAGTAAAGTGTCAGGCACTAGTAATCAGTGTGATAAAGCTCGGGCACTAGTAATCAGTGTGGTAAAGTGTCAGGCACTAGTAATCAGTGTGGTAAAGTTCAGGGCACTAGTAATCAGTGTAGTAAAGCTCAGGGCACTAGTAATCAGTGTGGTAAAGCTCAGGGCACTAGTAATCAGTGTGGTAAAGCTCAGGGCACTAGTAATCAGTGTAGTAAAGCTCAGGGCACTAGTAATCAGTGTGGTAAAGCTCAGGGCACTAGTAATCAGTGTGGTAAAGCTCAGGGCACTAGTAATCAGTGTAGTAAAGCTCAGGGCACTAGTAATTAGTGTGGTAAAGCTCAGGGCACTAGTAATCAGTGTGGTAAAGCTCGGGGCACTAGTAATCAGTGTAGTAAAGCTCAGGGCACTAGTAATCAGTGTAGTAAAGCTCAGGGCACTAGTAATCAGTGTGGTAAAGCTCAGGGCACTAGTAATCAGTGTGGTAAAGCTCAGGGCACTAGTAATCAGTGTAGTAAAGCTCAGGGCACTAGTAATTAGTGTGGTAAAGCTCAGGGCACTAGTAATCAGTGTGGTAAAGCTCGGGGCACTAGTAATCAGTGTGGTAAAGCTCGGGGCACTAGTAATTAGTGTGGTAAAGCTCGGGGCACTAGTAATCAGTGTGGTAAAGCCCGGGCACCAGTAGTGAGTGTGGTAAAGTGTGTCAGTTCATGTGTTCTCTTCCTGGTAAATGCTTGTCTTGCTTTTTTATTAATACAATTATTGTGCTTAATTGTAATTAATTAGAATAAAACCACCCTCTTGTAGGACTGATGTCTGTTATATAAATAGTAAGTCATTTTTGCTAACTTTTTTTTATAGAATGTTTGAATTCTTACATGTATTGTATATTTTATACGATCGGTTTTGCTCAAGTGCCGATAATTCAGGAGGCAACGGTATCATGATATATCATGCAAATAATGCGATATAACGTCACACTTACCAGAAGCCCTCGGCTCTGCTTATACTCTTTGACGATCAGCTCTATATTCTCTATCAGTCCATTCTGAGACACCCAGTTAATATTGAAGTTCTCTTTCAGGAATACGGCTTCCATCCGCAGATCCACCAGTAAATGGTCAATCTCCAGTTGCTGTAACACAACACACATAGGCTATAGAAATAGATATTCTGAGAAGGTGTGTGTCACTGATCTCTTATAGCAAAGGACACTACATAGATGCTCCTCTTCCTCAGACACACGCCCCATAGTCATTATAGCAAATGTCACAGCCACCGGGATGTGTATTGAGCCGCGCCCGCAATCGGCATCTCAGTTCTGTGTCTTGCTTAGATCGATGCAACAACGGGAACATCAGTCGCATATCGGAACTCTGTGCATGCCGCAGATTTCTCAGAATGACCGCCTGTACGAAGACCCTGTAATGAGCACTGGAAGACACAGCCACTGGCAGATACACTCAAAATACGTCCCCAATATGGTGCCGTCTGTCAATCGCTCTGCATCTAAATCCTGGCTGTGATAGCCATCACCGTAAATGCGCAGTGTGACTGAGATGCCTGCGCAGTACTAAAACCATCGTCCAGCTACGTCCGAATCGGCATATGAATCAGGCCCATTGTACTTACTTCACTGGCTCATCCATTCTGCTGCAAAAGGGATGGCCTTTGGCCATTGCTGGTTTACCAACAGTTTTGCCATCGATAGCGAAGATCCAATGGTTCTCTGCCATCGATGGCCAACAGCCCGCAAGGGTTTTTATTTTTTTGCACACAGCACAGAGCTTAGCCCAACTCCACAGTTTTCCACTAAGCCCCACACCTTTCCCTGATTGGCCCGCTGCCTGTTGTTCCCCAGAGCAGGAATGCAAACCATTTGATGGCTCCATATCATCGATGCTCACCGACTGTGCCATTGATGGTTAACCCACGATGCTCTTCCCTATGCTGAGGGCACAAAGGAGTGTCTCCAGCACAGTTCCTTTAAGCATTAATTTCCAGATTCCACTGCGCATACGCAATAACCACATGATGATTACCTAGTGATGGCTATACGCTGTAGCAGATGCAAGCTGCAATTGCAGCGATGCTGCCACTATTCAATTATAACCTTTCGATAGCCATCCATACCCCCCCAGCCAGCGGATTATACTATGAAGGTCTCCAAGCCCTCCTAGGACAGATCTAGTCTTTATCTTTGCCAAAAGGAAGAAGCAGGCAAATCTGGCCAGGTTGGTCCTGTCAGAGCAAAACAAGGAGCACCAGTCAGCAGAGTAGGGATGGCCATCGAACATCGATGATTCTAGATCATGGATAGTTTATGCCTGATGGTAAATACGTTTAGCATTGGTGGGGGAGAACCGGATGGTTTCCCACCATTGATGTTACAGAAAAATCAAATATTTATTTATTTTTTCAAGGTGTCAAGACACGAAGCCTAGCTCCACCCTCTGACACCCACAAAGCCACACCCCCAAACTCTGATTGAGCCGCAGCTTTGGACACTAAAGCAGGTGGAACCATCGGGTAGGGATGGCCATCGACCATCGATGATTCAAAATCATCGATGGTCTGTGACCGATGTCGAATACTTTTACCATCGATGGGAGAGACCTAGATGGTTCACTGCTACCAATTTTTTTTATCTGAGGGTCAGTGCACGGAGCTTAGCCCCGCCCCCTGATGCACACAAAGCCACGCCCCCTGCCTTTAATTGGCCCATATTTCATTATAGTGTAATGTAGGAGTGACCATCGATGGGTAAAACAATCGATGGATCCCTTCCAGATGGTTTTACACCATCAAGGTTATCCAACGATGGTCACCATCGATGGTACCATTGATGGATAACCTTGGTGGTGTAAAACCATCAATGGATAACCCACCGATGCCCATCCCTACAGCTGAGACAAACCACCGAAGCAGCCTCATTAGAACGATGAGACGAGTTAGGGAGAATTCTAAGATATAATCACTGGGAAACAAGACAGGTAAATGATCCGCTCCAAAGAGGAATTCTGGGTAAAGCTGTTGCTATGTCTAGAAATAATGCGTTAGACCTTTATATAAGATGCACTGGTATTGGATATTATAGAAAACAAATAACTAGTAACTGTTAGCTCTTTATCCAGGAACGCCATCTCCTTAGATACTCTCTGCACTTTTCCAGGGCCGAGGTGGAGGCTGATACACTGACAAAAGGAAAAAAACAAAAATCAGGAAATAAGTTTAGGTAAATAATCAGTTCCTAAATGTGAAAGGATAATTGTGACTGTCTCGCTGTCAATAATTAATATTGATATACCTTGATAATTTCCTCCAGTGTGTGCGTGGAATCATCTACTGCAACCAGATAGTGGGTCCTTGGCCTCCGGTCCACAATGTTCTGTATCACACTAGATCCGGTAATAGCCAAATATCATTAATAGCTAGAAAACCATAACTACCAAGCACTCTAGAAATATAAACTAAAGATCCCCCTTCACCTAACCAGTACAATTCACACTCACCTAGAAAGCCCAAACCCAATCCCCCCCCCACCCAACACATGTAACCCAATGCATACTCCCACACACTCACCCTCTTCACCCTGCCAGTGACCACCATTTCTCTTCCCAACTGATTACTTCTCATTCCCACCTCCAGGACTTCTACAGCATTGCTCCCCACCACAGGAACTCTCTCCTTCTCCTTATCAGGCTCTCCATCTCTCTCCAAAGCTCCAAACTGGCCCTCAAGGCCCCTTTCCTTATCAAAGCCAACCCTAATACCCCTCTTTCCTTGAGTACTAGTCCTTTTCTTACACATACCACTATCTCCTCCCCCCACCTCGGCATTCATTTTGCTATAAGACTTGCTGCACCCATAGACTGAGATACAGGTTCAGCCAGCAATGATTTTCCAACACTTACCACATATATATTTACCCATTGCCTAATCCCAACCCCACATCTACTGTATCCACCAGAACTGGATCAATTTGTGCTAATGTCCATAGTTACCCATGCCATAATATATAACATATTTCTATCACAATTAGATGAGAAAGAGATTTCTTATGACTAGTCCTTGATAATGAACTTAAAAACGACGCAGGGATTGACCTAGATAAGTGCGACACTATTAACTCCAACTCGGAATGCTGGCTGGATTAGCTCCAAACTGCTGCAGACAAGAACATGAGAAACCTGGTCGTGTTAAAGCTTAAAAACCTGGAAACAGTATGTTGGTGGCTCTCTGCAGATTGTACTCACTCTTGTAGAACGGCTGGTGGATTTAATAACAGAGGGTATAACCCTAGTACCTTAGATATGTACTCCATGGTTTTCTTCTCTGAGACAGAATCTCTGGATAATGTATTCCTGTACGGGAATTGTTTTAGGGGTATCAACAAGATCCCAATCTTTCCCAAGAGAAAGCGGGTGCAATTACGTCTATAAGAGTTAGCTCACTGGGCCAATATTGGAACTGTCTCGGGTACAGCCTATCACTTGCTGAAATATCACTTAAGGACGGCATTAGCCTTTATCCACACCAATAATTTGATAAGTTTATGCGGTCGATGGAACCCTATAGAGCGTGCCATAAACTACTGATAAGGGAGTTTATGAAAATAAAAAACTGTATTGTGTCGTTAAATTATTTAAAAATCCCAAGTAATTTTGGTCTGGTATCATCCAATGCCTCTCCATCTCTGTACCAGTGGTTCCCAATCTGGGTGTTGTGGCACCCTGGGGTGCCTTGGGGCACAAGCAGGGTCATTTCAAATTATTTATGGCCAATGTACTGTAATAGGCAAAACCAGTTCTGGTGACTTCAAATCTGTAGGCAAACAGAAATGAATCCTGTCTCTCACCACAAAACAGAACCTACGGATGATATATAAACACAATTTATTTTATTTAATATATGTATTTTTTCATTTCTCCAATAGAAACTTTTTGGCCTAGGGGTACACTGAAAAAAGTTCTGATTAGGGTGAGACCGTGAGTCAAAAAAAAGTTTGGGAACCACTGGCCTATACATCTAAAAAAAATAGGATTTTGAATACCTACCGGTAAATCCTTTTCTATGAGTCCGTAGAGGATGTTGGGCCGCTCAAAGAACCATGGGGTATAGACGGGATTCGCAGGAGACATGGGCACTTTAAGACTTTCAAAAGGGGCGTGACCTGGCTCCTCCCTCTATATCCCCCACCAGACTCAGTTTGGAACTGTGCCCGGCGAGACGGACATTTCGAGGAAAGGATTTAACAACAAAGGTGAGCACAACACCAGCTCACGCCATAAGCATGCCGTACAACATGGCAGATAACTGAACACATGTCAACGGACATGAACAAGATTCAGCCAGAAGCTGAAAAAACCATAACACCAACTGTGTTTAACCAGAACTACACTGCAGATACAGTACGCACTGGGACGGGCGCCCAACATCCTCTACGGACTCATAGAAAAGGATTTACCGGTAGGTATTCAAAATCCTATTTTCTATTCCTTCCTAGAGGATGTTGGGCCGCTCAAAGAACCATGGGGATTATACCAAAGCTCTAAAAACGGGCGGGAGAGTGCGGATGACTCTGCAGCACCGATAGACCAAAACTAAGGTCTTCATCGGCCAAGGTATCAAACTTGTAAAACTTAGCAAACGTGTTTGACCCCGACCAAGTAGCAGCTCGGCAAAGTTGCAATGCCGAGACACCCCGGGCAGCCGCCCAGGAGGAGCCCACCTTCCTAGTGGAATGGGCATTCACCGATTTCGGTAACGGCAAGCCTGCCGCGGAATGAGCCTGCTGAATTGTTTGACAAATCCAGCGTGCAATGGTCTGCTTGGAAGCAGGACATCCAATCTTATTGGGAGCGTATAAAATAAACAGAGACTCTGTTTTCCGCAATGGAGCCGTTCTGGCTACATAGATTTTCAAGGCTCTGACCACATCCAGAGACTTATACGCAGCCAAAGCGCCAGTAGCCACTGGCACCACAATAGGTTGGTTAATATGAAAAGAGGAAACCACCTTTGGCAGAAATTGTTGCCGAGTTCTTAACTCAGCACGATCTTCATGGAAGATCAAATAAGGGCTCTTGTGAGACAAGGCCGCAAACTCTGACACCCGCCTAGCGGATGCCAATGCCAATAAAATGACAACCTTCCAAGTGAGGAATTTCAACTCCACTTTACGTAAAGGTTCAAACCAATGTGACTGAAGGAATGATAACACCACGTTTAGGTCCCAAGGTGCCACAGGGGGCACAAAAGGAGGTTGGATATGCAACACCCCTTTCACAAAGGTCTGCACCTCAGGAAGTGAGGCCAATTGTTTCTGAAAGAAAATGGACAAAGCAGAAATCTGTACTTTAATGGAGCCCAATTTAAGGCCCTCATCCACACCATTTTGTAGAAAATGGAGAAAACGGCCAAGGTCAAATTTCTCCACATGAGCTTCCTTGGACTCGCACCAGGAAATATATTTCCTCCAAATACGGTGATAGTGCTTCGACGTCACACCCTTCCTGGCCAGGATAAGAGTAGGTATGACTTCACTGGGAATACCCTTTTGGGCTAAAATCTGGCGTTCAACCGCCATGCCGTCAAACGTAGCCGCTGTAAATCTTGATAGACGAACGGCCCCTGCTGCAGCAGGTCCTCGCGCAGAGGAAGAGGCCAGGGATCGTCGACCAGTAACGGCAGAAGATCCGGGTACCAAGTTCTCCTTGGCCAGTCCGGGACCACAAGGATCGCCGGAATGCTTGTCCTTTTTAGAAGCCTCAGCACCTTTGGGATGAGAGGAACCGGAGGGAACACATACACTGAGGGGAACACCCAGGGTGTTGTCAGTGCATCCACCGCGTCCACCTGAGGGTCCCTGGACCAAGAACAATACCTTGGAAGTTTCTTGTTGAGGCGAGACGCCATCACGTCTATATGGGGAACCCCCCATCGCTTTGTCAGCAGCGTGAAGACCTCCAGATGGAGGCTCCACTCTCCTGGATTTAGGTCGTGTCTGCTGAGGAAGTCCGCTTCCCAGTTGTCCACTCCCGGAATGAATATTGCCGACAGAGCGCTTGTATGCCTCTCCGCCCAGCGAAGAATCTTTGTGGCTTCTGCCATTGCCGCTCTGCTTCTTGTGCCGCCTTGGCGGTTTATGTAAGCTACTGCCGTGACATTGTCCGATTGAATCAGAACCGGCAGGTCTCGAAGAAGATGTTCCGCTTGTAGAAGGTCATTGTAAATGGCCCTCAGTTCCAGAACGTTGATGTGAAGATGAGTTTCTGGACTTGACCATCTTCCCTGGAAGGTCACCCCCAGAGTGACTGCCCCCCAACCTCGGAGACTTGTATCCGTGGTCACTAAGATCCAGTCCTGGATCCCGAAACGACGTCCTGCAAGGAGGTGAGAGCTGTTGAGCCACCACAGGAGGGAGATCCTGGTGCTGGGAGATAGAATTATCTTCCGGTGCATATGCAGGTGGGATCCGTACCACTTGTCCAACAGATCCCACTGAAACACTCTGGCATGGAACCTCCCGAATTGGAGGGCCTCGTATGCCGCCACCATCTTTCCCAGCAATTGAATGCATTGATGAATGGAAACCGTTTTCGGTTTCAATAAGAGTTTTACCAAACTCTGAATTTCCAGAGCTTTCTCCACAGGGAGAAAAACCTTCAGCTGGACCGTGTCCAGAATCATGCCCAAAAACGCCAAACGGGTTGTCGGGATCAACTGTGACTTTTGCAAGTTCAGGAGCCAGCCGTGCTGTTGCAGAACTGACATGGACAGTGCAATGTCCTGTAACAACCTGTCTTTGGACTTCGCCTTTATCAGGAGATCGTCCAAGTACGGGATAATTGTAACTCCTTGCCTGCGCAGGAGAACCATCATTTCTACCATTACTTTGGTAAAAATCCTCGGAGCCGTGGACAGACCAAACGGCAACGTCTGAAACTGGTAGTGCGTATCCTGGATAGCAAACCTCAGGAATCATTGGTGAGGAGGATAAATGGGGACATGAAGGTAAGCATCCTTTATGTCCAAGGAGACCATGAACTCTCCTTCCTCCAGACTGGAGATCACCGCTCTGAGAGACTCCATCTTGAATTTGAATTTCTCTAGATATAAGTTGAGAGATTTCAGGTTGAGAATAGGTCTCACCGAGCCGTCCGGCTTCGGCACCACGAACAGGCTTGAATAAAAGCCCTGCCCCTGCTGATCTAGGGGTACCGGGACCACAACCTGATTTAGACACAATTTTTGTACTGCACCGCAGACTAGTTCCCTTTCCTGCAGTGAAGCTGGCAAGGCTGATTTGAAAAACCGGCGAGGGGGCACGTCTTGAAACTCCAGTGTGTACCCCTGGGATACAATCTTCAACACCCAAGGGTCTAGACCCGAGCGAACCCAGACCTGACTGAAAAACCTGAGACGTGCCCCCACCTGAGCGGGTCCTTGTAATGGGGACCCGGCGTCATGCGGTGGGTTTAGGAGGTGCCGGGGAGGACCTCTGCTCCTGGACACCCGAGGAGGCGGGTGCCCTTTTTCCTCTACCTCTACCTCTGGTAGCCAGAAAGAAGTTGCCTCGGCCCCTTCTATACTTGTTGGGCCGAAAGGAATGCATTTGATAATTTGGCTGTTTCTTTTGCTGCGTAGGAACCGAGGGTAAGAAGGTAGATTTACCCGCGGTAGCTGCTGATACTAAAGCAGCAAGGCCTTCACCGAAAAGTTCTCCTCCCTTGAAGGGAAGGGATTCCATATTCCTTTTGGAATCAGCGTCAGCATTCCACTGATGAGTCCAAAGCGCACGTCTAGCCGCAATGGACATAGCATTCGCCTTAGCACTAAGGAGGCCAGTGTCACGTACAGCCTCTTTCAAGTATGCAGCTGCATCTCTAATATAACCCAGCGTCACCTGGATGGAAACTCTATCTAGATTCTCCCAATCAGAAGATAAAGTGTCTGCCCACTTTTCAATAGCACTACTGACCCACGCGGACGCAATAAGAGGCCTGAGCAACGTCCCTGTAGTAGTGAAAATAGCCTTCAGGGTAGCCTCCTGCTTACGGTCCGCCGGCTCCTTAAGAGTCGTCGACTGAGCTGCAGGGAGGGCTACCTGTTTTGACAAACGCGCCAGGGCTTTGTCTACAGTGGGGGGGGATTCTCCCACGGGTCCCTATCCGACTCGGGGAAAGGGTATGCCACGTTGATTCTTTTAGGAATCTGAAACTTTTTATCAGGGTTATTTCTAATGCTATCAAAGAGAGCGTTCAGTTCAAAACAAGGAGGAAAAGTAACCGAGCGCTTTTTCTCCTTGTAAATCAGGACCTTGGTTTCAGGTGTAATAGGGTCCTCATTAATATTCAAGATATCTTTATCAGCTACAATCATATACTGAATACTCTTAGCCAATCTTGGAACTAATCTGGAATCAGCATAATCGACATCGGCATCAGAGTCCGTGTTGGTACCTGTGTCAACTAATTGGTCAAAACTACGTTTGTGTGACCCTGCAGGGTCTTGCAACTGTAATAAAGCGTCCTCTACTGTTCTCTTCCACACCTGGGATTGAGACGCAGACTCATCAAACTTTTGATTTAATGATGTGACACTAGCATGCAAAGCATTTAAAGCAGGGGTGTCAAACTCAAATTCATCGGGGGCCGCATCAGCAGTTTGGTCCCCATCAAAGGGCCGGTTGTATCTGTAGGTCTATCCAAATTTACCGCTCCACCTGCCTTATATGTGCCCAGCCATCTGCCCCCTTTTAAAGTGCCCAGCCATGTGCCCCCTTTTATAGTGCCCAGCCATGTGCCCCCTTTTATAGTGCACAGGTCCCCATTTTACACATTGCGGCAGGCACAGGTCCCCATTTTACACATTGCGGCAGGCACAGGTCCCCATTTTACACATAGCGGCAGGTACAGGTCCCCATTTTACACATTGTGGCAGGCACAGGTCCCCATTTTACACATTGTGGCAGGCACAGGTCCCCATTTTACACATAGCGGCAGGTACAGGTCCCCATTTTACACATTGTGGCAGGCACAGGTCCCCATTTTACACATTGTGGCAGGCACAGGTCCCCATTTTACACATAGCGGCAGGTACAGGTCCCCATTTTACACATTGTGGCAGGCACAGGTCCCCATTTTACACATTGTGGCAGGCACAGGTCCCCATTTTACACATAGCGGCAGGTACAGGTCCCCATTTTACACATTGTGGCAGGCACAGGTCCCCATTTTACACATTGTGGCAGGCACAGGTCCCCATTTTACACATTGCGGCAGGCACAGGTCCCCATTTTACACATTGCGGCAGGCACAGGTCCCCATTTTACACATAGCGGCAGGTACAGGTCCCCATTTTACACATTGTGGCAGGCACAGGTCCCCATTTTACACATTGTGGCAGGCACAGGTCCCCATTTTACACATAGCGGCAGGTACAGGTCCCCATTTTACACATAGCGGCAGGTACAGGTCCCCATTTTACACATTGTGGCAGGTGGTGGAAGGAGGGAGAGAGAGAGAAAGAGAGGAAGGGAGAGGGGCTGACTTACATTTGAAGCGGTTCTCGCCGCTCTTCAGCCGCCTCTCCCTCCTCGTCTGCGCGGCTCCCTTCTCCCTCCTCCGACGGGGTTTCGTTGAATGACGCGTTTGCGCCGTGACGTCACGACGCAATCGCGTCATTCCGCGAAACCCCGCCCCCCCCAGCTGGGCACTCGGGAGAAGGGGGTTTCATGGCGGCGGCACCGCGGGCCATCAGACGAGGTCTGGCGGGCCGGATTTGGCCCGCGGGCCTTGTCTTTGACACCCCTGATTTAAAGTATTTAACCAATCTGCAGTCGGCGGTGCCGACATGGCCACTCCCAAAACATTTGGTGTCCCCAACAAATCGTCCCCCGGAGAGGAATAATCAGCCTGCGACATGTCGACACCTGAGAAACAGCACACACACCAAGCAGTGAGGGAACACAAAGGGAAATAGCCAGCTCACACCCCAGCGTCAAATAAGCAGGTCTGTGAACACCAAAGATGTCCCAGAGCTGTCTGCGCTTGTTTTACATAAATAAATATGCCCCCTCTTATGTCTGTTTAGCCCCCTGGTACTTGCTGCGAAGAGGAAGGACCAGCGACTTCAGCTTGTGGAGGAGGAAATGGCGCCAGTGAGCCGTGAGGAAGAAGCTCCGCCCCCAACATGGCGCGCTTCTTCCCGCCTTTATTATTTAATTATATGCCGGCGGGGGTTAGGGGTCAGTGCCAGGGCACTGTAGGATTAAGCCAGCCTTATATATGAGGTAATATATACTCTCCAGGGTGCCCCCCCCCCCCAGCGCCCTGCACCCAGCGGTGTGTACTCAGCGGGAGCTCGGTGCGCACTGTGTATAGCCGCTGTGCGGTACCTCTACAATGCCGTCTTGAAAGATGAAGAGAAGTCTTCTTTCTTCTTATACTCACCTATCTTCTGACTTCTGGCTGAAGAGGGGGACGGCAAGTTGTGGGAGGGAGCATCCAGGAGAGCCCGGCGTTCGTCTCCCCTCAGGAGCTGAAGGCATCCTGTCAGCAGCAGCAGAGCCCTGGAACTCATCAGAAGTGGGTCTAGACTGCTCTCCCCTCTTGCCCACGAAGCAGGGAGTCTGTAGCCAGCAGATCTCCCCAAAATAAAAACCCTAACATTAAGTCTTTCAGAGAAACTCTAGGAGCTCCTCCTAGTGCCCTGTGTCTCGTCCGTGCACATTTCTAAAACTGAGTCTGGTGGGGGATATAGAGGGAGGAGCCAGGTCACGCTCTCTTTGAAAGTCTTAAAGTGCCCATGTCTCCTGCGGATCCCGTCTATACCCCATGGTTCTTTGAGCGGCCCAACATCCTCTAGGACGAAATAGAAATTACTTTGGAAATGTGTTTATCTGTCGTCGAGTCGTTTCGCTAGTGTGGGTAGAAGGAGATAGTTCCATGTTGCAGAAAGATTTACCCGGCCAAGTCAGTGATGTGAATCAGCGGGAAGACGTTCTGGCCTTCTCCAAAGACGGGTAATGCCGGAGTCGTTCCCAACCACGCTTCCTACAAGCACAAAACATAGAACATTTAGTGTCTGCAGTCATCGTGCGACATTTCAATAGGGCGACATGGCGTTCAGTCCTCTAGCCTGCCTGCCGAACGGCTGGATCTGTCCAATCTGAACACCCATGTATAATATCAGACGCTGATCTGGGCATCCAGCGCTGGCCCTCAGTCATACGTTTACAGACAGATTCACACGGCAGAATAAGTCTTTTTGTTGAGGTTACTTACTTTAAAGAATGCATGAAGGATACCTTCTTCTGCCCCGTACGGAAGCCCGGAGGCGATCACGTACGTTGAGAATTTGCCCTTGTTCTGTGGAAACAAAGAATCATGTCTGTTTTACAACAAGCAGCGTTCTCAGAGTGTATAGTCGGGATTACATTTCATGACGGCTCAGTGAGGTCATCACAACTGCAGTAGCATACGAGTGGCCGCGTCTGTACCAAACTCAGAAAACAGATTTATCCTCTTCACACAGCGGCCGACGCAGAGATGAGCACAAGATGGCGTAACAGCTACGTCATTGGGTATGTGGAACTAAATTGTATCTTCACCATAAGACTCAGGGACACACATCTCTGCAGCCAGGCCGCCCCTATCCATGTGCTTGGCTTGATACAGTCATCCTTATTAGCGCACATTGCATTATCTATCCACTGCTCCGTCCCCCTCTCTATCCCATGCTCCTCCCCTTTCCGTCCACTGCTCCGCCTTCTCTGTATAATGCTCTGTCTTGCTCCACCTCCCTCTCTGCCTGCTGCTCTGTCCTGCTCCATCCCTTCTCCATCCACTGCTCCAACCCCCTCTATATCCACGGTAGCTGCTAGAATCAAGTGGGCTAAGGGACCTTTTCCGTAAGGGGGAGGAGTTACGACGCAAGGGGGAGGAGCTAGGCCAGCGGGATAGTTCCTCTACTATCCACGCCACCAACTATTACCTTTAGTAATTAGGTGGCGAGCGAAGCGAGCCACCGTGCCCGAAGCGTGGCGAACGAAGCGAGCCCGCGAGGGTACTTTTCGGGTACCCTGTTCGCCCGTAGCTCCTCCCCCTGGTGACGTAGCTCCTCCCCTAGGTACGTCACAAGGTCCCTTCAGCCACTCCGATATAGAACCAACCCTATATCCACTGTACCCCCTCTCTCTGTATGATACTCTGTCCTGCTCCACCTCCCTCTATCTGGTGCTCCGCCCCCTTTCTGTCTGCCGCTCCAGCACCTCGCAGTCTGCTGCTTCTCCCTCTGTCTGTATTCTGCTCTGTCCTGCTCCACCTCCCTCTCTGTCTGCTGCTCCGCCCCCTTTCTTTCCGCCGCTCCAGCACCTCTGTCTGCTACTTCTCCTTCTATCTGTATTCTGCTCTGTCCTGCTCCACCCCCCTCTGTATGCTGCACTGTCCTGCTCCACCTCTCTGCCTGCTGCTCTACCCCCTCTCTGTCCGTTGCTCCACCACCTTTCTGCCTGCTGCTTCTCCCTCTATTTGTATGCTGCACTGTCCTTCTCCACCTCTCTGCCTGCTGCTCCGCCCCCTCTCCGTTGCTCCACCACCTTTCTGACTGCTGCTTCTCCCTCCATCTGTATTCTGCTCTGTCCTGCTCCACCTCTCTGCCTGCTGCTCCGCCCCCTCTCCGTTTCTCCACCACCTCTCTGTCTGCTGCTTCTCCCTCCATCTGTATTCTGCTCTGTTCTGCTCCACCCCCGTCTGTATGCTGCACTGTCCTGCTCCACCTCTCTGCCTGCTGCTCTGTCCCCTCTATGTCCGTTGATCCACCACCTCTCTGTCTGCTACTTCTCCCTCTATCTGTATTCTGCTCTGTCCTGCTCCACCCCCCTCTGTATGCTGCTCTGTCCTGCTCCACCTCTCTGCCTGCTGCTCCGCCCCCTCTCTGTCCGTTGCTCCACCACCTTTCTGCCTGCTGCTTCTCCCTCTATTTGTATGCAGCACTGTCCTGCTCCACCTCTCTGCCTGCTGCTCCGCCCCATCTCCGTTTCTCCACCACCTCTCTGTCTGCTGCTTCTCCCTCCATCTGTATTCTGCTCTGTTCTGCTCCACCCCCGTCTGTATGCTGCACTGTCCTGCTCCACCTCTCTGCCTGCTGCTCCGCCCCATCTCCGTTTCTCCACCACCTCTCTGTCTGCTGCTTCTCCCTCCATCTGTATTCTGCTCTGTCCTGCTCCACCTCTCTGCCTGCTGCTCCGCCCCATCTCTGTCCGTTGCTCCACCACCTTTCTGTCTGCTGATTCTCCCTCCATCTGTATTCTGCTCTGTCCTGCTCCACCTCCCCCCTCTGCTTGCTGCTCCACCTCCCTCTCTGCCCGCTGCCTCTCCTGCTCTGTCCCCTCTCTATCCACCGCTCCAACCCTGTCTCTCCCTGCTGCTCTGCCCTGCTAGGCTGGGGTCTGTCCCATCTCCCTAGCAGTGGAAGCCATTGAGGCACCAGCCCCACCGCACATGCATGAAGCAGACAGGACAGACTTTAGCAGAGTATTATATAAAGTGATCTCTGTTTACAGCAATCCACAGTAAATGGAAAGACACAAACCCATATATACTATAGTTATGTTGGTTTTAAACAGGCAGAAAGTTTGGGCCTATGTCATGTCACCGGATTGGTGGGTCCATAATAAAATATGTTCAATTATAACATTTTCATTGGCCAATAAAATGCACTATTCATAAACTATGGAAACGCTGACGCTGTATGTTTTCAGTTGGTGCTCTGGTCATCAGAGGACTTAAATTATTGTTTCCTTTATACATCAGGTAATGAGCTATATAACATGAAGTATTTTATTATCGGTGTAGGTATAAGAGAGGATAAAAGACTACTGAGAACTTTTATCTCTGGTGCTTAGATTGAATTTTATATAACTATGATCACCTCATTGGGTATCATACAGTAAAAGCCTTTGCACATTAGTGCTTTCCGGCAACAACACAAATATACCTTCCCTTGGAACAGGCAACTGTTTCTCTTTAATATTTAACTCCACAAGAAGGCAAAATATCAAATCACATATATTGCTATAGCGATAAAACATTGGTGGTCATTCCGAGTTGTTCGCTAGTGGTTTTCGTTCGCAGCGATTAGGAAAAAAAGCGGCGCAATGCGCATGCGCGATGTACTTTCACATCAGCCAAAGCTATTTCACACAAGGTCTAGCGAAGCTTTTCAGTCGCACTGCTGGCCGCAGAGTGATTGACAGGAATGGGG
The DNA here is from genome assembly GCF_028390025.1 of Pseudophryne corroboree. Lineage (NCBI taxonomy): Eukaryota > Metazoa > Chordata > Amphibia > Anura > Myobatrachidae > Pseudophryne > Pseudophryne corroboree. The sequence goes on along the minus strand of NC_086455.1, from coordinate 165,334,530 downwards.
CGTTTCTGGGAGGTAACTGACCGTTTTCAGGGAGTGTGCTGAAAAACGCAGGCGTGTCAGATACAAAAGCAGGCGTGCCTGAGAAAACGCAGGCGTGGCTGGCCGAACGCAGGATGTGTTGTAATAGTCTGCAGTGATCGCAAGCTAGGAGTAGGTCTGGAGCTGCTCAAAAATATTTTGGTGCCGCTCTGCGATCCTTTCGATTGCACTTCTGCTAAGCTAAGATACACTCCCAGAGGGCGGCGGTATAGCGTTTGCACGGCTGCTAAAAGCAGCTAGCGAGCGAACAACTCGGAATGAGGGCCATTATGCATTGTTCACATAGCCTTAATGTCCTTTACAAATGCAATTCTGTTCAGCACCACTAGATGTCACTGTTAACTTTTCCTAACAGTCTTCATATAATTTGTATAAAACAATGTAATAAAAAAAATGTCAGCATCAAACTGAAACAGAATATGACCAATAAATACTCACCGATTTCCCCAGCTTAATTATCAGCTTTTCAGCACTTAAATGATCTTTAAAGTTTGTGTGGCATCGTCTTCTTCTATAGTCATCTTCAGTGAACGGGATTTCTGGATCATCCTTTAAAGAAACAGCAAATTAGAGAACAAAAACAAAAAAAATTACGGAAAACCAGCAGCAAGTTGTCCTGTCATATTAGTGAACAGTGTATTTGGTTGCAGTCATCACAATACTGATATGTCTACTGGCAACGGGAGATTACTGGTATATTTACAAAGGGGTGAAACGCGGGACTGTAACTCACATACCGGATCTAGAGGTTTGCTTCGCGCCCAGGTCATGACGGTCGATAGCAATATAAAGATTTTTTGGCTCTCAAAGTTTTCGATCTCGGTGTGCAGTGCTGGGGAATGGACAAAGTTCTACTTAGAATGATATAAAGGCATTTCTCTCAAAGCATAAGGAAAGTAATGAATTAGCATTATAAAAGCGACATGAAATTTGTAGGACCGACTGTAAATCCCCAGAACCATAGTTATCAACACTCTCGGAGTATCCAGGAGACTCTAGAATTTTAGCTTCTTCCTAACTCCAGAGAGAGTGCAGATCAACCTCTAGGATCCACCCAATTCTCCAGAGAAGTTAGCAGTCCGGGTATTTGATTACATGGTTGGTGGTGAATCTCGTCCTTGTGACTCCGACAACTGGTGTACAATGCGCCTAAATGGGCTGCCCAGGGCATATTGAGGTACCCGTCTACTAGTGGTGCACCGACATGTGGGGAGAGGGGCAAATGTTTGAAGAGATAAACTGTGCACAAATGTATATGTTATATCAGAGTTCAACCTCCGACCACTCCAGAAACACCTCTTACGTTTTCACGTTTTCCTCCTGCTCCGTTTCAAAGTTATCTGTGGCTTAAAGTTATCATGACGGTATTGGGAGAGTAATTATTACAGCTGGTAATTCAGCCTCCTTAATAATTTGTTTAGAGCATCTGAAAGGTACATGGAACCGGCACATAAGAACCACTTGGCCCATATACATGTGGGCATTATTCACAGGTGCGGCAGTATATACATGTGGGCATTATACACAAGTGCAGCAGTATATACATATGGCATTATACACTGGTGCAGCAGTATATACATGTGGGCATTATACACAGGTGCAGCAGTATATACATAGGGCATTATACACAGGTGCAGCAGTATATACATAGGGCATTATACACAGGTGCAGCAGTATATTCATGTGGGCATTATACACAGGTGCAGCAGTATATACATGTGGGCATTATACACAGGTCTAGCAGTATATACATTTGGGCATTACACAGATGCAGCAGTATATACATGTGGGCATTTTACACAGGTACAGCAGTATATACATGTGAGCATTTTACACAGGTGCAGCAGTATATACATGTGTGCATTATACACAGGTACAGCAGTATATACATGTGCGCATTATACACAGGTACAGCAGTATATACATGTGCGCATTATACACAGTACAGGAGTATATACATGTGTGCATTATACACAGGTACAGCAGTATATACATGTGCGCATTATACACAGTACAGCAGTATATACATGTGGACATTATACACAGGTGCAACACATACTTGCCTACTTTTGAAAAAGCATTTCAGGGAGAGTGTACACACACATACATACATACATACATACATACATACATATCAGATCGATAAATTGCTTATTATCTTTGCGAGGATTCTGGTAACCCCTCTTTAGGAAACAGAAGACTGTGACACAGTTGTCACCTGAATTGCGGTGTTTAGCATTAGAACGATCCATACATAAAGAAACTTAAGAATGTAAGCTCTCACGAGCAGGGCCCTCTTTCCTCGTGTGCATTGACTTCCCTACTAATACCATTATCTACTCCATGTCACTACAATGGCACCTAACCCTCGGTTTCTGCCACTATGCTGCTTATCTGAGAGCTGTGACCAATGATACAGCAATGTTTATAAACCATGTACTTGTTTTTCTTGGTCTTGTAATGTAAGTGACTGTTCTCCTGTGTGCTCATGTGTTTATGTACTTTGTTAGATGCTGCGGAACCCTTGTGGCGCCACAGAAAGAATAAAGAATAGTAATAATAATACTAGCATGGAAAGTATTGTACAATGAAATATAGGATGAGATTTTGTTAAAACTAGATTACTGTATATGCTGCCCTCTAGTGGTAAACGATAGCACTACATGTAACTGTACGGCCGTGAAGGCTGACCCCAAACAAAAACAATGAACTAGAAAGCCACCCCCCACCCTCCCCAACGTATGCACACACACAAAAAAAAATCAAACTCCCCCAAAAAAGTCATAGGTTTTTTTTTGAGAAAAGAAAAACGCTCTCGTTTTATAAATGATAAATCATTTTTCTTGACACATAGTAAGAGCAGGAGGAGCGGTATGCATCCATTGCTTTGCATTTGTTTTATTTTCAACCAATTAGCTCTCGGGATGATTCAAATATCCTATCTACTTCTCTATCATTTATTTTATACATATTCCCTCCCTCCCAGGGCCGTAATAGGGCGATAATATCTTCTATATTTTCACCAACTTTCATCACTTGTTGAATTGCCTACATGTAGCTCATTACCATAAATAACGCATCACAATCACCAGCTCACGCATCACAGTGATGTCACAATGCCACTGTAAGCAGGGAAAATCTCTGTCTACAACCTGCTGGACTCAGTTGCTACTCAGACCTCAACTGGGTAGCTTCATACACAACGCGAAGGAAACGGACCGTGCCTTTCTGATTGTTTTCAGCAGTCAGAGTTATCACAGACCGTAATTAGAGTTTGATTCCTGCAGACACTTTTATCTGCGGGTTCAACAAATCAAGAAGAAGACCTTGAATAAGAATGTGGAACGGTTTCCCATTCTCGTGCTGCCGCAAGGCAAGCCTACCGGATGAAGACTCATCAACTGCTGTAGAGGACAGCGAGACTGGAAGATCTGGTGAGAGACGTTCACTCATCTGGCGCTTCGGGCGTTTTATGGCCAAAAAGGGACAACCCAAAACTGGCCAAACTGATGTCACCCACCTTGTCAGTGAGAGCCTGAAGAGTTCCCTGTCCTGTGTTGATTTATCAACCTACACACAGGCCACGCATGATACTTTTGCAAAGAGGGAAGCACCCGATGGCTGCGGGCCAGCAAAATACCAGATGGTACAGGCAACCACCAGCGAACTCCTGAGCTGTCTCGGGGAGTTCATCCGTCGGAGATGCAACAAGCTGAAGAATCTGTCACCTACACAGATTGCTCTATGGATGACAAGCATAGACAGGTATCTCTCTGGATGCGGACAGCGAGTAGGCTTCCTTACCCCGGCCAATGTAGTCTTCCTCTACATGCTTTGCTGAGAGGTCATTCCATCAGAGCTGGACAGTGAGCAGGAACTACATGCATATCTGTCAACATGTCTGTACCTGGCATTCACCTACATGGGTAGTGAGACCGGCTACCCACTGAGGCCTTTCCTGGTCGAAAGCTCAAAGGAAGCCTTTTGGAGCCGTTCCCTCTATGTGATTGACTTGATGAGCTCAAAGATGCTGCGCATCAATGCTGATAGACAATATTTCATCCAGATCTTTGGTGATCTTAGAGCTGAGGGTGGACAGGAGAACACAACAATGGCTTAGGATTCGTCATGACTTGCCGGTGTTATATAAAGAAAAGGCCATCACACATCAGAGTTCCAGGCCCCATCCCCTGACCCGGCAGAGAAGCCTCATGTCCATTGGTGCTCCATCTGGCCGCCGGCAAATCGTGCCGATATCGTCTGGATGTGTATTCGACCTAAGCTACTCCAGGCTGAGAGGCGACTCTTGTATTTAAAATGTTCTTTGCATTTACAATAAAAAAAGTTTTTGTTTCTATAAAATTGGTTGTTGTATTGTTTTGCTTGACAGGTCTCATACATGGATAGGGTTCAACTATGCAAAATTCTCCAATATTCTCACTGTAACAATGCACTGTTGCTTAGAGGGGTCTGGTGGGGTATAAAGGATGATACTGTCTCAGATATAATTTGTTCCCGTCTTGATCATTTCCTAGTAACATGGGATAGGCTCTTAAACAATACAGGGATGTGGTTTCTGCTCTGTAGAGACAGATGGCATAAAAGGTGACCGGGCCCCTCAGGTGACATGGCAACTTCCTCCAGGCTCCTCTAGGGGTTCAGAGGAGCTACGGAGGCTCTCCGTGGCTACCCAAGCTGTGATTTGCGGTGACCTACCTCCAGGCTCCTCTAGGGGTTCAGAGGAGCTACGGAGGCTCTCCGCGGCCGCCCAAGCTGTGATTTGCGGTGACCTACCTCCAGGCTCCTCTAGGGGTTCAGAGGAGCTACGGAGGCTCTCCGCGGCCGCCCAAGCTGTGATTTGCGGTGACCTTCCTCCAGGCTCCTCTATGGGTTCAGAGGAGCTACGGAGGCTCTCCGCGGCCACCCAAGCTGTGATTTGCGGTGACCTACCTCCAGGCTCCTCTATGGGTTCAGAGGAGCTACGGAGGCTCTCCGCGGCCACCCAAGCTGTGATTTGCGGTGACCTATCTGCTGTTATGCAGCCAACCACCCCAAAGGAAAATTATGTAACATGGGATTTTTATACATAAAAACTGGGATCATAAAGGGCACTGTAAGACCTGCAAATGTATTATAGAAATTAAGAACAATTTTTTATTTTTAAAGGGCAGCATGAAAAAATGTGACAGACTCCAAAGGGGGAAATTAAAATTAGTGCAGAGTACAAGGGGGGGAGGAGTTGGAATTCCAGCACTAAATATAAAGTGTCCGGACTCCAGCTAAGCGTTTCTATACCCGGTATGCATTTAAAATACCGCCCGACGGAATCCCGGTGGTCGCAATACCGACGCTGTAGCCCCAACAGGGGTGCAGTCCCGCCGCCGGTATACCGGCGAGGTTGGAGATTCTCCCTCTGTGGGTGTACACGACACCCAGAGAGGGAGAATAGAACTTGTGGCAAGTGAAGCCGCGACGTGCTCGCTCCACTGCCGACACTCTAGAGGGCGGGATGCCGCTGTCGGTATAGTGACAGCTGGCATCCTGTCGTCGGTATCCCATACCGATCCTCTATACCCCAGTGTTCCTATTGGATGAAAAGGGGAATATCATGTTACATGCAATACTTTGTGCAGATAAAGATGTTTCGTTCATCAATGGTTCGTGCGCCACTGAATTGACTATTTATAACCATCGTATAGTAAATGCCTCAGGGCCTAATTCTGAGTTGATCGCAGCAGCAAATTTGTTAGCAGTTGGGCAAAACCATGGGCAGGGGGGACAGATGTAACATGTGCAGAGAGGGTTAGATTTGGGTGGGGTGTGTTCAAACTGAAATCTAAATTGCAGTGTAAAAATAAAACAGCCAGTATTTACCCTGCACAGAAACAATATAACCCACCCAAATCTGCACATGTTACATCTGCCACACCTGCAGTGCACATGGCTTTGCCCAACTGCCAACTGCTAACAAACTTGCTGCTGCGATCAACTCAGAATTACCCCCACTATACGGGATAATTCATGCAGAATGAGCGATCCACCAACCTGATGCAGCCCACGAAGCCTCATCGATTTGGCAAGGGTCTTCAGTGATGTTGTAAATGATGACATCGCTCTCCAAAAGACGACTTAATAGTTCATCTCTACTTGAGATCTACAGATATAAAGCAGAGGGATGTAACGTGTCTAGGAATGAGCGATACGGCATCAACATTTCACAGAACTCAATACTGTCTCGCAGAAGTGCTAAGTCCTGGTGCTACAATCTTCTTGCTTTGCCATGCTAGGGAACAGCCATTCCGCACGGCGATTGTAAATTTGGATTATGGGCCTAATTCAGACCTGATGGCTATTGTGCGAAATCGCAAAATGGCCGTTATCGAATGACTGCGCATGCGTACGCATTGTAATGCACAGGCGTGATCCCAAACAGCAAAAAAATCCTGCATCATTTTTGATCGCTAGGCGAATGCAGATTGAATGACAGGAAGCGGGTGTTTGAGGGTGGTAACTGACCGTTTTCTGGGAGAGTCAGGAAAAACGCAGGCGTTCCCAAGCGTTTTCAGGACGGGTGTGTGACGTCAGCTCCGGCCCTGATCAGCCTGTTTATTTTGCACTGTAGGAGTAAGTCCTGGGCTACGCACACACTGCACACACTGGAAACATCATTCGATGGTGAGTGAGGTGTGAACGGATTTGCAGCTGACCGTTTGCAAAGCTTTTCGCACGGCGTACGCAGACTTGCACGGGGCAGATTTTCACTCTGGCTGGGCAGCGACTATTCGCAGAGGTGCAATCAGGTCTGAATTAGGCCCTATGCTCTGATGCAACACTTTACTCCCCGCAGGGCGAGGATACACATTGCTCCACCATGATGCAGTAGGTTTAGGGGGCGATTATGCAAAATGTATTGCTGTAGCGTCACACTGGGTGGAGCTTGATGGTACGAATAACATTAACACGCTGGGTTCCGCCCACCGCTTCTCTGCCTGGCCTGGCTCACGTGAGATTGCCAGACTCATGGGTCTATTACCTACAATACTGACAGTTTCCCAGACATCCCAAGAAAGTCGCTAAGTGTGGTTTTACTGCATGCCAAAGCCATTTAAATCAATCCTACAGCTAATTTATACAGGCCGCTCTCTGTACACTATTTTGTTAATTAATTAATTTGTATTATTATTATGATCCTTAAGTTATCTAAGGCCATTGTATCCTGCTGTCCTGTAAGAATCAGGAGGAACTATTTTATTATAATACTGTAATAAACTGAACTAACACTGAACAGAACTCCTTTGACAACCAGGTCCCTACTCAAATTTACTGTAGAGCCAGTAGCGGATTTTGCCACGGGCAAGCAGGACTTTTGCCCGGGGTGCCGCCTTCCAGAGGGCGCCGCACCATGGCAAGATCCGCTATTGCTGTGCTCTCCGCTGCCTGCTGTGTCCCCCGCTGGTTCCCCACTGTGAAGGGAACTAGACGCTACGCGTCTAGTTTCCCTTCGTGGAGAGGACCTTTGCTGTGTGGTGCGCGATGACGTCATCGCGCACCGCACCGCAATGTGGGACTGGCACAGACGCTAGGGGTCATAATTGACCTCTAGTGTCTGTCTATGCCAGATCCGAGGAGAGGAGCGGCGCCGGCGGAAGTCTGCAGCAATCGGGAGCGGGGATAGTAAATATTCTTTTTTTTTTTTTTTTTTTCAGCGGCGCTACTCTCCTGTACAGGGGGCGTAACTGACCACGCCCCCTGTATGAAGCAACGCCCCTATTTCCTGCCCGGGGCGCCGAAAGGGCAAGAACCGGCCCTGTGTAGAGCTGGCTTAAGAGGGGAGGGTGTCTAGTGTTTACGCTAGGCTGTTTTAGCAGGGCGCCGAGCCATGCCCGATTTTTTAAGGGCAAAACCCGCCTTGCCCTTTCTGCGGCGCCCTGCTAAAACAGCCGCCCGCTTTCTGCCCTCTCAGCGTGTAAAGAGCGCAGCATCCATTCACGCTGTGAGAGAGCTTGGGGGAAGCCCAGCACCTCCGTAGGTGCTGGGCACGCCCCCAACAGTGACGCCGTCGGCCGCCCACGCCCCCCGTCTGTGGGCTGAACCGCGTGCCATTGGCCACGTCCCCTATTTGCATGGGCACACCCCTTCTGCAGGCTATAAGACCTGGAGCACAGCTTATCTGTACATATCCCGTTTACATGAATCATTGCTGAGAAACGTTACAGTGAATGTCATCAGGGCATGTAGTTATAATCCCGGCGGGGGGGGCCAGGACTATTCCCACTTGTGGGTGTCCACGCATTCTGGCGGCTGGGATCCCGGCGTCGGTATGCTGACCGCTGGGATCCCGACCGCCAGTTCCCCGATCCCAACCCGTCATCGCTGCTGGTTCATCCTCTACATCGAGCCAGCGCCAAGTGCAGTGTAACAGGAGAGTTACTAGAAAGCAACAACAAAGAAAAGCTTTACCGTGTAAGTTTCCACAGGAAAATTCAGCTTCTGGCCAAGAGGACTGGACAGAGTCCCTACTACCTGGAAGAGACCCTGCTTCTGTTTACTGTCCACTGCATCCTCTTCAGCTGACTGGTTCTCTTCTTCTTTTTCATCGTCTTCTACTTCTTCAAGGGAAGCTCCAACGATGCAGCCTGATAAATACTGGAAAATGAGAAGAAACATGGGGGGTCATTCTGAGTTGATCGCTCGCTAGCTACTTTTTGCAGCCGTGCAAACGCATAGTCGCCGCCCACTGGGGAGTGTATTTTCGCTTTGCAAGTGTGCGAACGCCTGTGCAGCCGAGCTGTACAAAAATAGTTTGTGCAGTTTCTGGGTAGGTCTGAACTTACTCAGCCGCTGCGATCACTTCAGCCTGTCCGGTCCCGGAATTGACGTCAGACTCCCACCCTGCAAACGCTTGGACACGCCTGCGTTTCCCCAACCACTCCCTGAAAAGGGTCAGTTGACACCCATAAACGCCCTCTTCCTGTCAATCTTCTTGCGATCGGCTGTGCGAATGGATTCTTCATTAAATCTATCGCCCAGCAACGATCCGCTTTGTACCCGTACGACGCGCCTGTGCATTGCAGTGCATACGCATACGCAGTAGTGACCCGATCGGTGCGCTGTGAAAAACGGCAGCGTGCGATCAGGTCGGAATGACCCCCATTGAGGGAGAAATTCATTCATCAGCAATTTGTTCTTGATGTGACCCCAGCATCCTCTGGGACGTATGAGAAAATAATTGTAAGCAACTTTTTTCTTCTATGTATTTGGTACTTTTGCAAAACATACAGTAAGTATGGAGTATTGTACAACTTCTGACATAAGGAGGCCCCGAACCGGACTGGAGGCACTAGGCGGGGGTCAAACACAGCCTCCCATGTTCTGCACCTGTATGGTCCCAGGTTGCGCAACCACAGCCCGCTGCCCCAGAACCTGCAGCGCCCAAGGCAACCAACTAGGTCCACGCAGTTGTGGCAGCGGCACTGACCGTGAGTCACGGATACAAGGGTTGCATTGCTCTGCTACATGGAAAGGGGCGCTAAAGACAAATCAGAGAGCCGGGTGATGCCACCCTAATATACAGTAACAATGAATGGAAACCCATCGCTTATAGTGACTACATAAAAGGCAGTGATCGCAAATACGCGCTATGGCGCGTATTTTACCCAGAAACGACCGCCCGGGACTCACATTTAGAAGATGAGCGGGTCCCACAGGACGCGCTCATCTGGATGTGTGTTTGCATCGATCGCGCCAGTAGGTCAGCGGAACGCAGGAGGTGACTGGATGTTTCCTTAGCCAATCACCTCCTGTAGTCTCCAGCCAATCACAGCCTGCAGTGTCTCCCGCCAGTCCGCCCGCTTTGAATCCTGCTCCCCTCCTCCACGCTGACCCAGGCCCCGCCGCCAGTACCTGAATCTGTGCGGCAGCGCTGACAGACTGGCCCCGCTCACCCGACTCCGCCTCCTCCCCGCTGCACGCTCTGCCGCCAGCACCAAGCGACCAGCCACGCTCACCAGGCACCTCTTCTGCGACGGTGAGTAGCGCTTCGTATCTGCCTCCCTCCTCCTCAGCGGCATATGTGCCCGGGCTGCAGTAGGCTGCGTGTGGTCGTTGGTGAAGGTTTCATGTGCTCTACCTGGCGCAATGTGTATAACGTGCTCTACCTGGCGCAATGTGTATAACGTGCTCTACCTGGCGCAATGTGTATAACGTGCTCTACCTGGCGCAATGTGTATAACGTGCTCTACCTGGCGCAATGTGTATAACGTGCTCTACCTGGCGCAATGTGTGTAACGTGCTCTACCTGGTGCATTGTGTATAACGTGCTCTACCTGGCGTAATGTGTATAATAACGTGCTCTACCTGGCGCATTGTGTATAACGTGCTCTACCTGGTGCAATGTGTATAACGTGCTCTACCTGGCGCAATGTGTATAATAACGTGCTCTACCTGGTGCAATGTGTATAATAACGTGCTCTACCTGGTGCATTGTGTATAACGTGCTCAACCTGGTGCATTGTGTATAATAACGTGCTCTACCTGGCGCATTGCGTAAAACGTGCTCTACCTGGTGCATTGTGTATAATAACGTGCTCTACCTGGTGCATTGTGTATAATAACGTGCTCTACCTGGCGCAATGTGTATAATAACGTGCTCTACCTGGCGCAATGTGTATAATAACGTGCTCTACCTGGTGCATTGTGTATAATAACGTGCTCTACCTGGCGCAATGTGTATAATAACGTGCTCTACCTGGTGCATTGTGTATAATAACGTGCTCTACCTGGCGCAATGTGTATAATAATAACGTGCTCTACCTGGTGCATTGTGTATAACGTGCTCTACCTGGCGCATTGTGTATAACGTGCTCTACCTGGTGCATTGTGTATAACGTGCTCTACCTGGCGCATTGTGTATAACGTGCTCTACCTGGTGCATTGTGTATAATAACGTGCTCTACCTGGTGCATTGTGTATAACGTGCTCTACCTGGCGCATTGTGTATAATAACGTGCTCTACCTGGCGCAATGTGTATAATAACGTGCTCTACCTGGTGCATTGTGTATAATAACGTGCTCTACCTGGTGCATTGTGTATAACGTGCTCTACCTGGTGCATTGTGTATAACGTGCTCTACCTGGTGCATTGTGTATAACGTGCTCTACCTGGTGCATTGTGTATAATAACGTGCTCTACCTGGTGCATTGTGTATAACGTGCTCTACCTGGCGCATTGTGTATAATAACGTGCTCTACCTGGCGCAATGTGTATAATAACGTGCTCTACCTGGCGCAATGTGTATAATAACGTGCTCTACCTGGTGCATTGTGTATAACGTGCTCTACCTGGTGCATTGTGTATAACGTGCTCAACCTGGTGCATTGTGTATAATAACGTGCTCTACCTGGCGCAATGTGTATAATAACGTGCTCTACCTGGCGCATTGTGTATAACGTGCTCTACCTGGCGCAACGTGTATAATAACGTGCTCTACCTGGTGCATTGTGTATAACGTGCTCTACCTGGTGCATTGTGTATAATAACGTGCTCTACCTGGCGCAATGTGTATAATAACGTGCTCTGCCTGGTGCATTGTGTATAATAACGTGCTCTACCTGGCGCAATGTGTATAATAACGTGCTCTACCTGGCGCATTGTGTATAACGTGCTCTACCTGGCGCAACGTGTATAATAACGTGCTCTACCTGGTGCATTGCGTATAACGTGCTCTACCTGGCGCAATGTGTATAATAACGTGCTCTACCTGGCGCAATGTGTATAATAACGTGCTCTGCCTGGTGCATTGTGTATAATAACGTGCTCTACCTGGCGCAATGTGTATAATAACGTGCTCTACCTGGTAAATTGTGTATAATAAAGTGCTCTACCTGGCGCAAAGTGTATAACGTGCTCTACCTGGTGCATTGTGTATAACAACGTGCTCTACCTGGTGCATTGTGTATAATAACGTGCTCTACCTGGCGCATTGTGTATAACAACGTGCTCTACCTGGTGCATTGTGTATAATAACGTGCTCTACCTGGCGCAAAGTGTATAATAACGTGCTCTACCTGGTGCATTGTGTATAATAACGTGCTCTACCTGGCGCAATGTGTATAATAAAGTGCTCTACCTGGCGCAAAGTGTATAACGTGCTCTATCTGGCACAGTGTGTATAAGAGGTTCTACCTGGCGCAGTGTGTATAGGAGGTTCTACCTGGCACAGTGTGTATAGGAGGTTCTACCTGGCGCAGTGTGTATAGGAGGTTCTACCTGGCGCAGTGTGTATAGGAGGTTCTACCTGGCGCAGTGTGTATAGGAGGTTCTACCTGGCGCAGTGTGCATAGGAGGTTCTACCTGGCGCAGTGTGCATAGGAGGTTCTACCTGGCGCAGTGTGCATAGGAGGTTCTACCTGGCGCAGTGTGCATAGGAGGTTCTACCTGGCGCAGTGTGCATAGGAGGTTCTACCTGGCGCAGTGTGCATAGGAGGCTCTACCTGGCGCAGTGTGCATAGGAGGTTCTACCTGGCGCAGTGTGCATAGGAGGTTCTACCTGGCGCAGTGTGCATAGGAGGTTCTACCTGGAGCAGTGTGTATAGGAGGTTCTACCTGGCATAGTGTGTATAGGAGGTTCTACCTGGCGCAGTGTGCATAGGAGGTTCTACCTGGCGCAGTGTGTATAGGAGGTTCTACCTGGCGCAGTGTGTATAAGCGTCACTACTGTGTGGTGTAATGTGAATTGGCACTATTATGTGGTCACGCCCCTTCCCTATAAAGCCACGCTCTTAAAATTTTGCGCCGCGCCTACGGCGTGCACTGCCTATACTTTGCGATCTGGGCGGTGGAATACCAATTCACTTTCTGCCTAAGGGCACCAAAATGTCTAGTTACACCTCTGCTGCAGGGTGTCCTGCATGCTACACAGCCCAGCAGCACTGTCACCCCACCCCCCCACCTTGCAACACGTTTGTAGTGTCCAAACAAGATTAAGATTAATAAGAACCTTCATTCCGATGGGACCCAGAAAGAGACCGGTAGGACCCCAATTTTTAAAAGTGAGGGGTCCCTGGGACCCACTTTTTTGGGGGGCTAAGCGCGATCACTGAAGGGTATCCGGTCTTTAGGTCGACACTCATTAGGGCGGCATGGTTATTAGGTCGACATGGCAAAGGTCGACACGTGAAAAGGTCGACATGAGTTTTTCACATTTTTATTTCGTTTTTTTTTTAACCTTTTCATACTTTACAATCCTCGTGGACTACGATTGGGAATAGTAATCTGCCCGAAGCATGGCGAGTGAAGCGAGGGGACACGGTGCACTAATTGGGGTTCCCCGTCACTTTACGAAGAAAACAACAAAAAATATTTTAAAAAACTCACGTCGACCGACAACCTTAACTGTTTCGACCTATTTACTGTCGACCCAACGAACCACACCCGCATAAAGACATATTAGTCTCAGCACTGCAGGATGCACAGTTACAGAACACATATCAGCAATGTACTATGCAGCGCTAACCCTGCACCAGCGTCACTCCCAGCACAGGCAGTCACTCCCCACCTTCCCCCTCAGAGGCTCCAGCTGTCACCCAGCACACTGACCCGGATCCCTCCCTCACCTGACCGATGTTCCTGGCAGCGTACGAGTCCAGGCTGTTAATAAAGATCCTTTTGGGTCTGACGAACCTGTTCTCCTCCTCCGCCATCTTGCTTGCTGGCAGATGCCTGCTGGTTGCTAAGGACACACAGCGGTTGCTAGGGGCGTGCCTCCGTCCTGCTGGTTAGGGAAATGGTCGCGCGCTGCTAAGGCAACGGCGGGGTCCTTTCCCGTGCAGGCAGCGGCGTGGCCACCTAAATGCTGCTGCCCATGGTTACTGTATATTCAATGGAAGCAGTAGTCAGCCCTGCGGCTCAGTGACTGTCTCCTGGTTACTCCCTGCGAGCTGTACAAAATGAAAGTAAACAGGAGATTGAAGAGGGGCGGAGTTTGTGCATGGGGGCGGGGCTTCACGGCACTGTGCATTCAGCATGGGGGAGAGGAGGAGAGCTCGGAGGCGGGACGGGACGGGACAGACAGACACACACACTGTGCCTGCAGTACCCACCCAGTGATTTTACAGGGAGGAGTGAGGGGGACTGTGTGGGAGGGGACACTGTATAGGAATATGTGTGAGGGGGACACTGTATATAAATATGTGTGAGAGGGGGGAGGGGGACACTGTATATGAATATGTGTGAGAGGGGGGAGGGGGACACTGTATATGAATATGTGTGAGAGGGGGGAGGGGGGCACTATATGAATATGTGTGAGAGGGGGGAGGGGGGCACTATATGAATATGTGTGAGAGGGGGGAGGGGGACACTATATGAATATGTGTGAGAGGGGGGAGGGGGACACTGTATATGAATATGTGTGAGAGGGGGGAGGGGGACACTGTATATGAATATGTGGGAGGGGGACACTATATGAATATGTGTGAGTGGGGGGAGGGGGACACTATATGAATATGTGTGAGAGGGGGGAGGGGGACACTATATGAATATGTGTGAGAGGGGGAGGAGGGGGACACTATATGAATATGTGTGAGAGGGGGGCACTATATGAATATGTGTGAGAGGGGGGAGGGGGACACTATATGAATATGTGTGAGAGGGGGGAGGGGGACACTGTATATGAATATGTGTGAGAGGGGGGAGGGGGACACTATATGAATATGTGTGAGAGGGAGGAGGGGGACACTGTATATGAATATGTGTGAGAGGGGGGAGGGGGACACTGTATATGAATATGTGTGAGAGGGGGAGGGGGACACTGTATATGAATATGTGTGAGAGGGAGGAGGGGGACACTGTATATGAATATGTGTGAGAGGGGGGAGGGGGACACTGTATATGAATATGTGTGAGAGGGGGGAGGGGGACACTATATGAATATGTGTGAGAGGGGGGAGGGGGACACTGTATATGAATATGTGTGAGAGGGAGGAGGGGGACACTATATGAATATGTGTGAGAGGGAGGAGGGGGACACTGTATATGAATATGTGTGAGAGGGAGGAGGGGGACACTGTATATGAATATGTGTGAGAGGGAGGAGGGGGACACTGTATATGAATATGTGTGAGAGGGGGGAGGGGGACACTGTATATGAATATGTGTGAGAGGGAGGAGGGGGACACTGTATATGAATATGTGTGAGAGGGGGGAGGGGGACACTATATGAATATGTGTGAGAGGGGGACACTGTATATGAATATGTGTGAGAGGGGGGAGGGGGACACTGTATATGAATATGTGTGAGAGGGGGGAGGGGGACACTGTATATGAATATGTGTGAGAGGGGGGAGGGGGACACTATATGAATATGTGTGAGAGGGAGGAGGGGGACACTGTATATGAATATGTGTGAGAGGGGGACACTGTATATGAATATGTGTGAGAGAGGAGGAGGGGGACACTGTATATGAATATGTGTGAGAGGGGGACACTGTATATGAATATGTGAGAGGGAGGAGGGGGACACTGTATATGAATATGTGTGAGAGGGGGACACTGTATATGAATGTGTGTGAGAGAGGAGGAGGGGGACACTGTATATGAATATGTGTGAGAGGGGGAGAAGGGGGACACTGTATATGAATATGTGAGAGGGAGGAGGGGGACACTGTATATGAATATGTGTGAGAGGGGAGAGGGGGACACTGTATATTTATGTGTCTGACAGTATATATGTGACATTATGCATGTGACTGTGTGTGCGACTGTACATATGTATATTTATGTGTGTGACAGTATGTATGTGTATAAGTACTGTATGTGACTGTATTAATGTGTGTGACAGTATGTATGTGTATAAGTACTGTATGTGACTGTATTTATGTGTATAAGTACTGTATGTGACTGTATTTATGTGTCTGACAGTATATATGTATGTATATGCATATCGCCCCAACAATCACGATGTGATGGGACAGTACTGTTTTTTGGGTTCTGTCCCATCAGTGGGCAGGAGCAGAGGGAGGGACATAATGCTCCCAACTACAGTGCGCATGAGGCTGGGGCTGCTGGGGAAGCATGAAGTGAAATGGGCGTGTGACTTGTGGCCACCCACCACTTTATGTGCACACTGAACGCTTGTGTACTAAGGAGGTCATTCAGACCTGATCGCTAGCAGGCGTTTTTTGCTGTCCTGCGTTCACATAGTCGCCACCTACAGGGGAGTGTATTTTCGCTGTGCAAGTGTGTGATCATATGCGTAGCAGAGCTGCTAAAAAGCAGTGTGTGCAGTCTCTACACAGCCCGGGATTTACTCTTCCAGTGCGATTGATTCCTGCTGATCGGGGCTGGAATTGACGTCAGACACCCTCCCTGAAAACGCTTAAGCCCGCCTGCGTTTTTCCCGACACTCCCTGAAAACGGTCAGTTGTAACCCACAAACGGCCTCTTCCTGTCAATCACCTTGCGAACGCCCGTGCGAATGGTTCCTTCGCACCATCCCGTCGCTGACCACCTATGCCCGTTGTAGCTGTCCGACGCGACTGCGCATTGTGGTGCATACGCATGCACAGTTCGGATCTGATCATCCGCTGTGCGAAAACACACAGCAGCGATCGGATCTAAATGACTTCCTAAGACCCTATCCAAAAATGTTACTCTTTAGGGCCCCCCCGTATTAAGTGCCCCCGGCCCCCCAAAGCCTTAATCCAGCTCTGCCTGTCCCTCATACATCGGCACAGTGTGTCCTCACCAGGCTAGCCCTGAACCACCATGAGGTTTATTTAATAACATGGTGCAGTTTGCATAAATGTGCTGCTGTATCCCATAGCAACCAGATTCATTTTTGTAGTGCAATTTAGGAGAAAATAATTTGGTTGCTAGGGATTAATGTGCAGTTGTGCACACACCCCAGTTTCTCTAACGTCCTAGTGGATGCTGGGGACTCCGTCAGGACCATGGGGAATAGCGGGCTCCGCAGGAGACAGGGCACATCTAAAAAAGCTTTTAGGTCACATGGTGTGTACTGGCTCCTCCCCCTATGACCCTCCTCCAAGCCTCAGTTAGGTTTTTGTGCCCGTCCGAGAAGGGTGCAATCTAGGTGGCTCTCTTAAAGAGCTGTTTAGAAAAGTTTTTTTTTAGGTTTCATTCAGTGATTCCTGCTGGCAACAGGATCACTGCAACGAGGGACTTAGGGGAGAGATCTCCAACTCACCTGCGTGCAGGATGGATTGGGATCTTAGGCTACTGGACACTGAGCTCCAGAGGGAGTCGGAACACAGGTCAGCCTGGGGTTCGTCCCGGAGCCGCGCCGCCGATCCCCCTTACAGACGCTGAAGAAGACGGCAGAACGGAGGTCCGGAAACAGGCGGCAGAAGACTTCACAGTCTTCATGAAGGTAGCGCACAGCACTGCAGCTGTGCGCCATTGTTGTCACACGGCTCACTGACCTAGTCACGGAGGGTGCAGGGCGCTGCTGGGGGCGCCCTGGGCAGCAATATAAGTACCTTATTGGCAAAATAAATACATCACATATAGCCATTAAGGCTATATGTATGTATTTTAACCCAGGCCAGTTCTTAAAAACCGGGAGAAAAAACCCGCCGAAAAAGGGGCGGAGCTTATTCTCCTCAGCACACAGCGCCATTTTCCCTCACAGAAAGGCTGAGGGGAAGGCTCCCATGCTCTCCCCTGCACTGCACTACAGAAACAGGGTTAAAACAGAGAGGGGGGGCACTGAATTGGCGATATAAATATATATATTAAATGCTATAAGGGAGGAACACTTTTATAAAGGTTGTCCCTGTATAATTATAGCATTTTGGTGTGTGCTGGCAAACTCTCCCTCTGTCTCCCCAAAGGGCTAGTGGGTCCTGTCCTCTATCAGAGCATTCCCTGTGTGTGTGCTGTATGTCGGTACGTGTGTGTCGACATGTATGAGGAAAATGTTGGTGAGGAGGCGGAGCAAATTGCCTGTAATGGTGATGTCACTCTCTAGGGAGTCGACACCGGAATGGATGGCTTACTTGTGGAAGTACGTGATCATGTCAACACGCTGCGAGCCGGTTGACGACATGAGACGACCGGCAAACAAATTAGTACCTGTCCAGGCGTCTCAGACACCGTCAGGGGCTTGTAAAAACGCCCATTTACCTCAGGGACACTGACTCCAGTGTCGACGGTGAAGAAACAAACGTATTTTCCTTTAGGGCCACACGTTACATGTTAAGGGCATGAAGGAGGCGTTACATATTTCTGATACTACAAGTACCACAAATAAGGGTATTTTGTAGGGTGTGAATAAACTACTTGTAGTTTTGCCTGAATCAGATAAATTAAATGAAGTGTGTGATGATACGTGGGGTTCCTCCGATAGAAAGTTATGGGCGGTATACCCTTTCCCGCCAGAAGTAAGGGCGAGTTGGGAAACACACCTTAGGGTGGATAAGGCGCTCACACGCTTATAAAAACAAGTGGCGTTACCGTCTCCAGATACGGCCGCCCTCAAGGAGCCAGCTGATAGGAAGCTGAAAAATAGCCTAAGAAGTATATACACACATACTGGTGTTATACTACGACCAGCAATCGCCTCAGACTGGATGTGCAGCGCTGAGGGGGCTTGGTTGGATTTCCTGACTGAAAATTTTGATACCCTTGACAGGGACAATATTTTATTGTCTATAGAGCATTTTAAGGATGCATTTCTATATATGCGTGATGCGCAGAGGGATATTTGCATTCTGGCATCAAGAGTAAATGTGATGTCCATATCTGCCAGACGAAGACACGACAGTGGTCAGGTGAGGCAGATTCCAGACGGCACATGGAAGTATTGCCGTATAAAGGGGCGGTCCATCGGACCTGGTGGCCATGGCAACAGCTGAAAAATCCACCTTTTGTTCCCCGAGTCCCATCTCAGCAGAAACGGACACAGTCTTTTCAGTCTCAGTCCTTTCGTCCCCATACGGGCAGGCGGGCAAAGGCCAGTCATATCTGCCCAGGGGTAGAGGAAAGGGAAGAAGACTGCAGCAAGCAGCCCATTCCCAGGAACAGAAGCCCTTCACAGCTTCTGCCAAGTCCGCAGCATGACGCTGGGGCAGTACAAGTGGACTCAGGTGCGGTAGGGGGTCATCTCAAGAGTTTCAGCACGCAGTGGGCTCACTCGCAAGGGGACTCCTGGATCCTACATGTAGTATCCCAGGTGTACATTGGAAATTCGAGACGTCTCCTCCTCACAAGTTCCGGAAGTCTGTTTTACCAACGTCTACCTCCGACAGGGAGGCAGTATTGGAAACAATTCACAGGCTGTATTCCCAGCAGGTGATAATCAAAGTACCCCTCCTACAACAAGGGAGGGGGTATTATTCCACACTATATTGTGGTACTGAAGCCAAACGGCTCGGTGAGATCTGGAATATTTGAACACTTACATACAAGCGTTCAAATCAAGATGGAGTCACTCAGAGCAGTGATAGCGAACCAGGAAGAAGGGGACGAGATGGTGTCACTGGATATCAGGGACATTTACCTACATGTCCAAATTTGCCCTTCTCACCAAGGGTACTTCAGGTTCGTGGTACAGAACTGTCACTATCAGTTCAGACGCTGCCGTTTGGATTGTCCACGGCGCCCCGGGTCTTTACCAAGGTAATGGCCGAAATGATGATTCTTCTTAAAAGAAACTTGGACGCTTTCCTGATAAGGGCAAGGTCCAGAGAACAGTTGGAGGTCGGAGTAGCACTATCTTTAATAGTTCTACGACAGCACGAGTGGATTCTAAATATTCCAAAATCGTAGCTTTTCCGAGGACACGTCTACTGTTCCTAGGGATGATTCTGGACACAGTCCAGAAAAAGGTGTTTCTCCCAGAGGAGAAAGCCAGGGAGTTATCC
Organism: Pseudophryne corroboree; assembly: GCF_028390025.1. Lineage (NCBI taxonomy): Eukaryota > Metazoa > Chordata > Amphibia > Anura > Myobatrachidae > Pseudophryne > Pseudophryne corroboree. Next base: position 165,314,610 of record NC_086455.1, on the reverse strand, counting down.
GAGCTAATCGGGATCCTCCTAAAACCAGGAAAAGTGTCAGTGCATCATTGCACAAGAGTCCTGGTAAAAATGGTGGCTTATTACGAAGCAATTCCATTCGGCAGATTTCACGCAAGAACTCTTCAGTGGGATCTGCTGGACAAATGGTCCGGATCGCATCTTCAGATGCATCAGCGGATAACCCTATATCCAAGGACAAGGGTGTCTCTCCTGTGGTGATTACAGAGTGCTCATCTTCTAGAGGGCCACAGATTCAGCATTCAGGATTGGATGCTGGTGACCACGGAGGCCAGCCTGAGAGGCTGGGGAGCAGTCACACAGGGAAAAAATTTCCAGGAAAGTGTGATCAAGTCTGGAGAATTCTCTCCACATAGATGGAGCTAAGAGCAAAATTATAAGGCTCTAAACTTAGCAAGACCTCTGCTTCAAGGTCAGCCGGTATTGATCCAGTGGGATAACATCACGGCAGTCGCCCACGTAAACAGACAGGGCGACACAAGAAGCTGGAGGGCAGTGAAAAAACTGCAAGGATTTTTCGCTAGGCGGAAAATCATGTGATAGCACTGTCAGCAGTGTTCTCTCCGGGAGTGGACGACTGGGAAGCAGACTTCCTCAGCAGGCATGACCTCCACCTGGGAGAGTGGGAACTTCATAGGGAAGTTTTTCCGCATGATTGTGAGCCATTGGCAAAGACCAAAGGTGGAAATTATGACGTCCCGCCCGAACAAAAAACGGGACAGGTATTGCGCCAGGTCATGAGACCTTCAGGCGATAGCTGTGGATGTCCTGGTAACACCGTGGGTGTAACAGTCGGTGTATGTGTTCCCTCCTCTGCTTCTCATAACCAAGGTATTGAGAATTATAAGACATAGAGGAGTATGAACTATACTCGTGACTCCGGATTGGCCAAGAGGGACTTGGTACCCGGAACTTCAAGAGATGCTCACAGAGGACTAAGGGCCTGGGGAGCTAAGAAGGGACTTGCTTCAGCAGGTACCATGTCTATTCCAAGACTTACCGCGGCTGCGTTTGACGGCATGGCGGTTGAATGCCGGATCCTGAAGGAAAAAGGCATTCCATAAGAGGTCATACCTACCCTGGTCAAAGCCAGGAAGGAGGTGATCGCACAACGTCATCACCACATGTGGTGAAAATATGTTGCGTGGGTGAGGCCAGGAAGGCCCCACGAAGAAAATTCAACTAGGTCGATTTCTACACTTCCTGAAAACAGGAGTGTTTTGAGCCTAAAATTGGGGTTCTTTAAGGTTTTAAGTTTCGGCCCTGTAGAATTTCTTCCGAAAAGAATTGACTTCAGTTCCTGAAGTCCAGATTGTCAAGGGAGTATTGCATATACACCCCTTTTTGTGCCTCTAGTGGCACCGTGGGATCTCAACATAGTGTTGGGATTCCTTAAAATCATATTGGTTTGAACCGCTCAAATCTGTGGATTTGAAATATATCACATGGAAAGTGAACATGCTGTTGACCAATATCTCACATGGACAGTGACCATGCTGTTGGTCCTGGCCTCGGCCAGGCGATTGTCAGAATGGGCGGCTTTGTCTTACAAAAGCCCATATTTAATTTTCCATTCGGACAGGGCAGAACTGGGACTCGTCTCCAGTTTTCTTCCTAAGGGGGTGTCAGGTTTTTCACCTGAAACAACCTATTATGGTGCCTGCGGCTTCTAGGGACTTGGAGGACTCCAAGTTACTAGACGTTGTCAGGACCCTAAAAATATATATATATATATATATATATATATATATATATAGTTTAGGACGGCTGGAGTCAGAAAGTCTGACTTGCTGTTTATATTGTATGCACCCAACAAGATGGGTGCTCCTGCGTCTAAACAGACGATTGCACGTTGGATCTGTAGCACAATCCAACTTGCACATTCTGTGGCAGGCGTGCCACAGCCTAAATCTGTAAAGGCCCACTCCACTAGGAAAGTGGGCGCATCTTGGGCGGCTGCCCAAGGGGTCTCGGCATTACAACTTTGCCGAGCAGCTACGTGGTCAGGGGAGAACACGTTTGTAAAATTTTACAAATTTGATACTCTGGCTAAGGAGGACCTGGAGTTCTCTCATTCGGTGCTGCAGAGTCATCCGCACTCTCCCGCCCGTTTGGGAGCTTTGGTATAATCCCCATGGTCCTGACGGAGTCCCCAGCATCCACTAGGACGTTAGAGAAAATAAGAATTTACTTACCGATAATTCTATTTCTCGTAGTCCGTAGTGGATGCTGGGCGCCCATCCCAAGTGCGGTTTGTCTGCAATGCTTGTACATAGTTATTGTTACAAAAATCGGGTTATTCCTGTTGTGAGCCATCTTTTCAGAGGCTACTTCGTTTTGTTATCATACTGTTAACTGGGTTCAGATCACAAGTGGTACGGTGTGATTGGTGTGGCTGGTATGAGTCTTACCCGGGATTCAAGATCCTTCCTTATTGTGTACGCTCGTCCGGGCACAGTACCTAACTGAGGCTTGGAGGAGGGTCATAGGGGGAGGAGCCAGTACACACCATGTGACCTAAAAGCTTTTTTAGATGTGCCCTGTCTCCTGCGGAGCCCGCTATTCCCCATGGTCCTGACGGAGTCCCCAGCATCCACTACGGACTACGAGAAATAGAATTATCGGTAAGTAAATTCTTATTTTTATTTAGTGGTTGGAAATATCTGATAGCCCAGTTGTATAAGCATATGCGCTCACCTACAAATGCACTGTGTGTAGGATATGTCATATAAGAGTGGAAATGTTCGCAATAGGGGTGTGCCTTCATAGGGGAGGGGCGTGGCCACAGTTATGCCCCAAGTAGTTGTGCCTTCCAGTTGATTTGCCCCCTGTAGCTTTGCCCCAGTAGTTGTGCCCCCTGTAAGTTTGCCCCAGTAGTTGTGCCCCCTGTTGCTTTGTCCCCAGTAGTTGTGCCCTCCGCTGCTGTACCCCCTGTGCTGTCACACACACACACAAAAAAAACAATACTTACCACTGCCCCGCTCCTGCTTCCCGACCACTGCTACTGCTCCGTCTGGCCGCCCGCTCCTCTATGGGAGAGACGTCATGACCTCTCTCCCATAGCAGTCAATACTGACCTCTAGTGTCTGTCACTGGAGCCGGCTGCAGCCGGGGAACAGGGAGCGGGTAGGCAGGGGTGTCTGCGGCCGCGCCCCCAGGCCGCAGCGCCCCAGGCGCAGGCACTGCTTGCCCGCACCAAAAACCGCTCCTGACAACCTATCTCTACCACACATCTCTGATCAAAACTCTCCAAATCTCCAGGAGATGCAGTCAATGTACCGGCCGTCGAGATCCCAGCGTTCAGGAGACAGACACCAGAATCCCGACACCCGGAATCCGACGCACGCTGAGTATTCCCACTCTGTTGCTGGGTCCACGCCACCATCCGAGTAGGAATAGAACTGTGGCGAGCGAAACGAGCTACCGGGCCCCGATGCTTGGCGAGCACAGCAAGTCCGCGAGGGCACTCGCGTCCGGGATTCCAGCAGATGCGATGCCGCTGTCGGCATACTAACAGTTTACCTCACCGCACATCCCTGGCTAGTACCTACCAAAAGTGGTCCAAGGAAAGACAGCCAGTTACCCGCTGAGAGGGTCATGGGCGCCCAAGGCTCATTGATGCGCATAGGGAAGGAAGGCTAGCCCCGCCTGGTTCTATGCCGCAGCAGAGTGACTGTAGCACAAACTGCTGCAAATGTTACTGCTGGCTGTGACAGAAAGGTGTCACCACACACAATGCATTGCAGCCCACGCTAAGCTCTATCCACCGCCAAAATCACCTACAATGTGCATGTGGCCGTCAGAACTGGGCTATGGAGCAACGGAAGGACGTGGCCTGGTCTGATGATTCACGCTTTATTTTACATCACGTGGACGGCCGGGTGCGTGTGCGGCATCTACCCGGGGAAGAGACGGCACTAGGACTTACTATAGTAGGCCTGGCCAACCTGTGGCTCTCCAGCTGTTGTGAAACTACAAGTCCCAGCATGCCCTGCCTGGTTTTGCTAGGTGATAATGATAAAACGGTGGAAGGGCATGCTGGGCTGTGTAGTTCTACAACAGCTGGAGAGCCACAGGTTGGCCGGTACGGGTGGCACTTGATACGCCGGCTGTCGGGATCCCAGCGCTCAGAATACCTGCGCCGGAATCCTGACAGCCGGTATACCGCAGCGTGGCGAGTGCAACGAGCCCGCAAGGGGCTCTTTTGCGCTCGCCCTGCTGTTGGGATCCCGGTACCGGTTTGCTGGGCGCCGAGATCCTGAGCGCCGGCTTACCGTAGTACACCCGGCCAGGTCTGTACTATAGGAAGAGGGCACGCCGGTGCAGGCAATGTGATGCTCTGGGAAATGTCCTGCTGGGAGACCTTGGGTGCTTTTACGTATCTGTTACTTTGACATATACAGTACCACCTACCGAATATTACTGCAAGCCAAGTAACCCCTTCATGGTAACTGTATTCCCTGTTGGCCTCTATTAGCAGGATAATGGGGGTCATTCCGAGTTGATCGCTAGCTGCCGTTGTTCGCAGCGCAGTGATCAGTGAAAAAAATGGCTAATCTGCGCATGCACCGCAATACGCACGTGTGACGTACGGGTACAATGACCATCGTGGTTTTGCACAGGTTCTAGTGAAGCTTTCAGTCGCACGGCCGAACGCAGGCAGATTGACATGAAGGGGGCGTTTCTGGGTGTCAACCGACCGTTTTCAGGGAGTGCTTAGAAAAACGCAGGCGTGGCTGGGTGGGTGTGTGACGTCAAGCCATCCCTCCATCGTTAGAATCAACGCACAGGAAGAGTAACTACAGGGCTGGTCTTGTTTTGCACAAAAAGATTTTGCAGGCGCTCTGCTGCACAAGCGTTCGTACTTCTGTAAAGCGAAAATACACTCCCCGGTGGGCGGCGACAATGCGTTTGCACGGCTGCTAAAAATTGCTAGCGAGCGATCAACTCGGAATGACCCCCAATGTGACATACTGCAAACATTGTTCAGGCATGGTTTGAAGAATATTAATTGTCCTCGAAATTCCCCAGATCTGACTGATCCATCATCTGCGAGACGTGCTGGAAAAACAAGTCTGAGGCAACTTGAAGGACTTAAAGGATCTCCTGCTAACGACTTGCTGCCAGATCCCACAGGACACCTTCAGAAGACTTGCGGAGTCCATACCTCAATTACACCAAGTGCTCTTGGAGTACCGAAACAATGGGGTCATTCAGATTTGATCGCTGCTGTGTGTTTTTGCACAGTGGGCGATCAGATCCTAACTGGGCATGCAATGCGCAGGCGCATCAGACAACGGGCATTTGCCGGTCAAAGAAGGGATGGTGCTAAAAAGCTGATCGCACGGGCGATTGCAAGGTGATTGACAGGTGGAGGCCGTTTGTGGGTGGCAACTGAGCGTTTACAGGGAGTGTCCGGAAAAACGCAGACATGTCCAAGAGTTTTGAGGGAGGGTGTCTGACGTCGGCTCCGGCCACGGCGTCTATCTGATCGCAGGACAGCTAAAAACGCAGCCCAGCGATCAGATCTCAATGACCCCCCAATATTAAACAGGTAGTTTTCATGTTATAGCTGATGGGTGTATGCTTTCTATGTAGAGTTTGTATGTGCATTGTGCATTTCATCTCACAGGTAATTCAGACCTGACCATAGCTGCAAATTTGTTAGCAGTTGGGCAAAACCGTGGGCCTAATTCAGACCTGATTGTAGCCCTGCAAAATTTTGCAGGACTACGATCAGGCACATTGACATGCGGGGGACGCCCAGCACAGGGCTAGTCCGCCCCGCATATCAGGGCCGCCCCGCAGAAGTAAAAAAGCATTGCACAGCAGCAATGCTTTTCCACTTCAGGAGTAGCTCCCGGCCAGCGCAGCTTTTGCGTGCTGGCCGGTTGCTAGCGGCTGCGTGTGACATCACGCAGCTGCTGCAGCCCACCCCCCACACGGTCCAGTCACGCCTGCGTTGGCCGGACCGTACCCACCAAACGCCGCCGGGACGCCCAGTGACCGCCTCTGCCTGATTGACAGGCAAAGACAGCCGTATACTTACCTTCCCCTGTTGGGATTCCGATCATAGGGATGCCTCAGCCAGTATTCTGACCGCCCATATCCCAACCACCAGCAAATGAATCCCAACTCAATCAATCATGCAGGAGTTTGAGGAAAATACCCAAACTGCGCCTGTCAGGAGGTGCTCAGCACCTAGTGAGCAATGGGTGTGGACTATTAGATAGGTCGACCGCTAATTGTCAACATGCATTAGGTCGACGGTCAAATGTTCGACAAAAACTACCTTTTTTTTCAGTTTTTGGGGTTTTTTGTCACATTTCTGTACTGCTTCGGTCGCCATGCTTCAGGCACGGTGCCTCACTCCGCGAGGCACAGGCTACTATTCCCAATCGTAGTCCACGTGGATGGTAAAGTATGAAAGCGTAAAAAAAACACAAAAAAAAAAAAAAACGTGGCTCGACTGTGTGTGTGTCAACCATTGTTATGTCAACCTTTTGAACTGTTGACATTTAGACCCTGTCGACCATTAGTAGTCAACTTATTGCCTGTAGTCTTTTAGTGTAGCTCTATAGACCGGATACAGGGGCTATTCAGATCTGATCGCAGCAGCAAGTTTGTTAGCAGTTGGGCAAAACCATGGGGGGGGTCATTCCGAGTTGTTCGCACGCTGCAGATTTTCGCAGCGCGGCGATCAGGTTACTACTGCGCATGCACCACAATGCGCACTCACTTCGTACGAGTACAAACAGCATCGTCGCTGGGCAATGCTTCTGCCAACGAATCCATTCGCACAACGGATCGCAAGGAGATTGACAGGAAGAGGGCGTTTGTGGGTGGCAACTGACCCTTTTCAGGGAGTGTTCAAGCGTTTGCAGGGCGGGTATCTGACGTCAGTTCCGGGTCCGGACAGGCTGAAGTGATCGCAAGGGCTGAGCATGTTCAGACCTACTCAGAAACTGCAAAAACTTTTTCGTCCCGCTCGGCTGCACATGCAATCGCTCACTTGCAAAGCAAAAATACACTCCCCTTATAGGCGGCGACTATCTGATCGCTGCTCTGCAAAAAATAGCTAGCAAGCGATCAACTCGGAATGTAGGCCCATGTGCACTGTGGGGGGGGGGAGTGGGGCAGATGTAACATGTGCAGAGAGAGTTAGATTTGGGTGCGTTATATTGTTTCTGTGCAGGGTAAATACTGGCTGCTTTATCTTTACACTGCAATTTAGATTTCAGTTTGAACACACCCCACCCAAATCTAACTCTCTCTGCACATGTTACATCTGCCCCACCTGCGTTGCACTAACAAATTTGCTGCTACAATCAGGTCTGAATTGCCCCCACAGTGAGCAACACGTACTAATTATGCTTCTCATTGGCTGACTGCGGTTGACTCCTCCCACTAATAAGTCGCAGCCCCCTGCTCACAACACTTCGCTGATATTTGCATTCTATCCGCAGCAAGAAAACAGTTTCCCAATTGGTTTTTATAATGGGGAAGACAACGGATGTTTCTCTGACGTCCTAGTGGATGCTGGGAACTCCGTAAGGACCATGGGGAATAGCGGCTCCGCAGGAGACTGGGCACAACTAAAAGAAAGCTTTTAGACTACCTGGTGTGCACTGGCTCCTCCCACTATGACCCTCCTCCAAGCCTCAGTTAGATGTTGTGCCCGACCGAGGTTGGATGCACACTAGGGGCTCTCCTGAGCTCCTAGAAAGAAAGTATATGTTAGGTTTTTTATTTTACAGTGAGACCTGCTGGCAACAGGCTCACTGCAGCGAGGGACTAAGGGGAGAAGAAGCGAACCTACCTGCTTGCAGCTAGCTTGGGCTTCTTAGGCTACTGGACACCATTAGCTCCAGAGGGATCGACCGCATGGAACCGGCCTTGATGTTCGGTCCCGGAGCCGCGCCGCCGGCCCCCTTACAGAGCTAGAAGCAAGAAGAGGTCCGGAAAATCGGCGGCAGAAGACTTCAGTCTTCACCAAGGTAGCGCACAGCACTGCAGCTGTGCGCCATTGCTCCTCATGTACACCTCACACTCCGGTCACTGATGGGTGCAGGGCGCTGGGGGGGGGCGCCCTGAGCAGCAATATTAAGACCTTGGCTGGCAAAATAATCACAATATATAGCCCCAGAGGCTATATATGTGATAAATACCCCTGCCAGAATCCATAAAAAAGCGGGAGAAAAGTCAGCCGAAAAAGGGGCGGAGCTATCTCCCTCAGCACACTGGCGCCATTTCTCCCTCACAGCTCCGCTGGAAGGAAGCTCCCTGGCTCTCCCCTGCAGTCTGCACTACAGAAGGGTAAAAAAGAGAGGGGGGGCACTAAATTTAATCGCAGTATAATAATTATAGCAGCTATAAGGGGATATAACAGTTAGTCCCTGTATTATATAGCGCTCTGGTGTGTGCTGGCATACTCTCTCTCTCGGTCTCCCCAAAGGGCTTTGCGGGGGCCTGTCCTCTGTCAGAGCATTCCCTGTGTGTGTGCGGTGTGTAGGTACGGCTGTGTCGACATGTTTGATGAGGAGGCTTATGTGGAGGCAGAGCCGATGCCTATAAATGTGATGTCACCCCCTGCGGGGCAGACACCTGAGTGGATGGACTTATGGAAGGAATTACGTGCAAGTGTTGACTCCTTACATAAAAAATTTGACGACATGCCAAATGCGGGACAGCCGGCTTCTCAGCTCGTGCCTGCCCAGACGACTCAAAGGCCATCAGGGGCTCTAAAGCGCCCACTACCTCAGATGGCAGACACAGATGTCGACACGGATACTGATACCAGTGTCGACAACGAAGAGTCTAATTTAATGTCCACTAGGGCTATTCGTTGCATGATTGAGGCAATGAAAGAGGTATTACACATTTCTGATATAAACCCAGGTACCTCAAAAAAGGGTATTATGTTTGGGGAGAAAAAAACTACCAATAGTTTTTCCCCCATCTGAAGAATGAAATGAAGTGTGTGAAGAAGCGTGGGCTTCCCCCGATAAAAAATTGGTAATTTCTAAAAAGTTACTAATGGTGTTCCCTTTCTTGCCAGAGGATAGGTCACGTTGGGAAACACCCCCTAGGGTGGATAAAGCGCTCACACGTTTGTCAAAAAAGGTGGCACTACAGTCTCCGGATACGGCCGCCCTAAAGGAGCCTGCTGATAGAAAGCAGGAGGCGATCCTGAAGTCTGTATATACACACTCAGGCATTATACTGAGACCAGCTATTGCTTCAGCATGGATGTGCAGTGCTGCAGCTGCGTGGTCAGATTCCCTGTCGGAAAATATTGACACCCTAGACAGGGACACTATTCTGCTAACCATAGAGCATATAAAAGACTCAGTCTTATACATGAGAGATGCTCAGAGGGAGATCTGCCGGCTGGCATCTAAAATAAGTGCAATGTCCATTTCTGCTAGGAGAGGCTTATGGACTCGGCAGTGGACAGGGGATGCAGATTCGAAAAGGCACATGGAAGTTTTGCCTTATAAGGGTGAGGAGTTATTCGGGGATGGTCTCTCAGACCTAGTTTCCACAGCAACAGCTGGGAAGTCAGCATTTTTGCCCCATGTTCCCTCACAGCCTAAGAAAGCGCCGTATTATCAGGTACAGTCCTTTCGACCCCAGAAAAACAGGCAGGGAAAAGGCGGGTCCTTTCTGTCCAGAGGCAGAGGTAGGGGAAAAAGGCTGCAACAAACAGCAGGTTCCCAGGAACAAAAGTCCTCCCCCGCTTCTTCCAAGTCTGCCGCATGACGGTGGGGCTCCACAGGCGGAGCCAGGCACGGTGGGGGGCCGCCTCAAAAATTTCAGCGATCAGTGGGCTCGCTCACAGGTGGATCCCTGGATCCTTCAAGTAGTATCTCAGGGGTACAAGCTGGAATTCGAGGCGTCTCCCCCCCCGCCGTTTCCTCAAATATGCCTTGCCGACAACTCCCTCAGGCAGGGAGGCTGTGCTAGAGGCAATTCACAAGCTGTATTCCCAGCAGGTGATAGTCAAGGTGCCCCTACTTCAACAAGGACGGGGTTACTATTCCACACTGTTTGTGGTACCGAAACCGGACGGTTCGGTGAGACCCATTTTAAATTTGAAATCCTTGACCACATACATAAAAAATTTCAAGTTCAAGATGGAATCGCTCAGGGCGGTTATTGCAAGCCTGGACGAGGGGGATTACATGGTATCCCTGGACATCAAGGATGCTTACCTGCATGTCCCCATTTACCATCCTCACCAGGAGTACCTCAGATTTGTGGTACAGGATTGCCATTACCAATTCCAGACACTGCCGTTTGGACTGTCCACGGCACCGAGGGTGTTTACCAAGGTAATGGCAGAAATGATGATACTCCTTCGAAAAAAGGGAGTTTTAATTATCCCGTACTTGGACGATCTCCTTGTAAAGGCGAGGTCCAAGGAGCAGTTGTTGGTCGGAGTAGCATTATCTCGGGAAGTGCTACAACAGCACGGATGGATTCTAAACATTCCAAAGTCACAGCTGGTTCCTACCACACGCCTACTGTTCCTGGGGATGGTTCTGGACACAGAACAGAAAAAAGTGTTTCTCCCGCAGGAGAAAGCCAAGGAGCTGTCATCTCTAGTCAGAGACCTCCTGAAACCAAAACAGGTATTGGTGCATCACTGCACACGAGTCCTGGGGAAAATGGTAGCTTCCTACGAAGCAATTCCATTCGGCAGGTTGCATGCAAGAACCTTTCAGTGGGACCTCTGGGACAAGTGGTCGGGATCGCATCTTCAGATGCATCGGCTGATACCCTGGTCCTTGGAGATAGGGTTATCTCTACTGTGGTGGCTGCAGAGTGCTCATCTTCAAGAGGGCCGCAGATTCGGCATACAGGACTGGGTCCTGGTGACAAACGGATGCCAGCCTTCGAGGCTGGGGGGCAGTCACACAGGGAAGAAATTTCCAAGGACTTTGGTCAAGTCAGGAGTCGTCCCTACACATAAATATTCTGGAACTGAGGGCCATTTACAATGCCCTAAGTCAGGCAAGGCCCCTGCTTCAAAACCAGCCGGTACTGATCCAATCAGACAACATCACGGCAGTCGCCCATGTAAACCGACAGGGCGGCACAAGAAGCAGGATGGCGATGGCAGAAGCCACAAGGATTCTCCGATGGGCGGAAAATCACGTCTTAGCACTGTCAGCGGTGTTCATTCCGGGAGTGGACAACTGGGAAGCAGACTTACTCAGCAGACACGACCTACACCCGGGAAAGTGGGGACTTCATCCCGAAGTCTTCCAACTGTTGGTAAACCGTTGGGAAAGGCCATAGGTGGACATGATGGCGTCCCGCCTAAACAAAAAATTAGAGATATTGCGCCAGGTCAAGGGACCCTCAGGCAATAGCGGTGGACGCTCTAGTGACACCGTGGGTGTACCAGTCGGTTTATGTATTCCCTCCTCTGCCTCTCATACCAAAGGTACTGAGAATAATAAGAAGACGAGGAGTAAGAACGATACTCGTGGTTCCGGATTGGCCAAGAAGAGCTTGGTACCCAGAACTTCAAGAAATGATATCAGAGGACCCATGGCCTCTACCGCTCAGACGGGATCTGCTACAGCAGGGGCCCTGTCTGTTCCAAGACTTACCACGGCTGCGTTTGACGGCATGGCGGTTGAATACCGAATCCTAAAGGAAAAGGGCATTCCGTAGGAAGTCATTCCTACGCTGATAAAAGCCAGGAAAGAAGTAACCGCAAACCATTATCACCGTATTTGGCGAAAATATGTTGCGTGGTGTGAGGCCAGGAAGGCCCCAACAGAGGAATTTCAGCTGGGTCGTTTTCTGCACTTCCTACAGTCGGGAGTGACTATGGGCCTAAAATTGGGTTCCATTAAAGTCCAGATTTCGGCTCTGTCGATTTTCTTCCAGAAAGAACTGGCTTCACTGCCTGAAGTTCAGACATTTGTAAAGGGAGTGCTACATATTCAGCCCCCTTTTGTGCCTCCTGTGGCACCTTGGGATCTCAACGTGGTGTTGAGTTTCCTAAAATCACATTGGTTTGAGCCACTTAAAACTGTGGATCTGAAATATCTCACGTGGAAAGTGGTCATGTTATTGGCCTTGGCTTCGGCCAGGCGTGTGTCAGAATTGGCGGCTTTGTCATGTAAAAGCCCTTATCTGATTTTCCATATGGATAGGGCAGAATTGAGGACTCGTCCCCAGTTTCTCCCTAAGGTGGTATCAGCTTTTCACTTGAACCAACCTATTGTAGTGCCTGCGGCTACTAGGGACTTGGAAGATTCCAAGTTACTGGACGTAGTCAGGGCCTTGAAAATTTATGTTTCCAGGACGGCTGGAGTCAGGAAAACTGACTCGCTTTTTATCCTGTATGCACCCAACAAACTCGGTGCTCCTGCTTCTAAGCAGTCTATTGCTCGCTGGATTTGTAGCACAATTCAGCTGGCGCATTCTGCGGCTGGATTGCTGCATCCTAAATCAGTAAAAGCCCATTCCACAAGGAAAGTGGGCTCATCTTGGGCGGCTGCCCGAGGGGTCTCGGCTTTACAACTTTGCCGAGCTGCAACTTGGTCAGGGGCAAACACGTTTGCTAAATTCTACAAATTTGATACCCTGGCTGAGGAGGACCTTGAGTTCTCTCATTCGGTGCTGCAGAGTCATCCGCACTCTCCCACCCGTTTGGGAGCTTTGGTATAATCCCCATGGTCCTTACGAAGTTCCCAGCATCCACTAGGACGTCAGAGAAAATAAGATTTTACTCACCGGTAAATCTATTTTTTGTAGTCCGTAGTGGATGCTGGGCGCCCATCCCAAGTGCGGATTGTCTGCAATACTTGTATATAGTTATTGCCTAACTAAAGGGTTATTGTTGTGAGCCATCTATTGAGAGGCTCAGGTTATAGTTCATACTGTTAACTGGGTATAGTATCACGAGTTATACGGTGTGATTGGTGTGGCTGGTATGAGTCTTCCGGGCACAGTATCCTAACTGAGGCTTGGAGGGGGGGTCATAGTGGGAGGAGCCAGTGCACACCAGGTAGTCTAAAAGCTTTCTTTTAGTTGTGCCCAGTCTCCTGCGGAGCCGCTATCCCCATGGTCCTTACGGAGTTCCCAGCATCCACTACGGACTACGAGAAATAGATTTACTGGTGAGTAAAATCTTATTTTTTATTTCATTGAATTTCTTTTGTACTCGTATTTTATTTGTGTCTGTATTTAATTGTGTTATACACAGAAAATGCGGCTTACGTATTTACTGATAACACTGTTCAGACATTAGTCTATATTATGTATATGATGCTTCAATAAATGATATTATGTAAAAATAGGGAAGTGTGACTAGTATTTACTAACACTGTTACTCCTTGCATAAAGCTGATCCATGTAATACTGTTGAAGAGCTTGCTTCTGAATCAGCATACACACATACATACAGAACTGCGTATACTACGCCCAACTTTACATCAGCCCCTCTGCGGTAATCTCATCAAACTATTAAATGACACATTTAAATCCATCGTTAGGGACAGGGTAATGCCTATAAACAACCTGTAGATTATAACGTCAATTTTATTTATAATGACAGCATACGTACACACTGGCCGATATATCGCTGGTCCGTCGGCCACTGTGTACGGGCGATATGTCTGTGAACTTCGTTGTTCACAGACATATTGCGTCGGCCCTGAAGCACAGCCGACGGCCAATATATCTACCAATATATTGGCGCATCGCTGTGTGTGTACGGGCGATCATTCGACCGCCCGTACACAAGCTGCGGCAGCCGGCGGTGATTGACAGCTGAACTGGGCGGGCGGGTGTACATGCCCGCCCAATTCATGACGTCAGTCCCTTACGTATTGGGCAGTGTGTATGCACAGCACACTGTCCGATCCGTCCATAGATATATCTGCCGATCAATTGATCAGCAGATATATCTATCAGTGTGTACCCACAGTTACTCATCAACTTATGTTAACTGCAATACTTCTTATATTTCTATATACACAGGGCTTACCAAAAATATTATAATAAAACAACTTTGCATAAATATATTTATTTATCATTTTTCAAACACGTTTACACTTTCAGAAAGAAAGACAGAAATAGTAACAATTCCAGAATCTTTACACATCCATGTAATGCACTATCCAATGGGAATGTCTATCATCAATAGGCAAGTGCAATGGAACGGATGCAATGGGAATAAAATACATGCTTGTAGGTAAGAAACAGGCTAAAAATGAGTCAGTCATACCAAGAGTAAAATAAAGAAATAAAAATGAAACGTGCACACAATTGAATAGCTCATGGTAGTTTTAAAAACGGGAGTGATACGGAATCCCGGCGGTCCCACGACCGACACCAGCATCCCGACCATGAGAACGCCGACAGGGGATGGGGTAATTGTTTTACCCCTGCCACCTACCCCATAGTGGGGTGGCAGCTAGGGCTAAGATAGTGGGTGTGGAAGCTAAGGCTAAGATCCAGGGGGTGGCAGCTACGGCTAACTCCCCTCCTTTCGTGGCTAACTCCATACCCCCCTTCCCGCCCGGGCTCTAACACTAAGGGGGAGATTCAAATGTTTGAAAAGTCGGTTTGGTGTCTGTTTTTTCCTATATAATAGACAGGAAAAAACAGACTCCCAACTGACTTTTCAAACATTTGAATCTCCCCCTAAGAGTTACTTCGATACTTGCCCGCGGGATGTCAGCGTTAGGTGTTCCAGCGCCAGGATTTCAGGTGGTATCGGGATTCCGGCGTCGGTCACCTGACCACCGGCATCCCCAGTGCCGAGACGCTGACCGCATCCTGTTAAAAAGGCCCATAAATGGGAACGAAATAATATTAGATGTGACAAACATGCACCGTTATTCAATTCTTTCCTTCTAACAATTTAAGTAGTGTATTATTCAATTATTGTCAATTTGGGGCAGCCATAGATAATTTCTTTTTATCAGGGGATAAAACTATTAGGCTACTACAATGTATTTTCTATGGGATAGATTTGCCGTGATCTATTTCATATTTCCCTATGGCTGTGCATTTAATTGACAGCGTACATGTCCCACGGCTGGCCTGCAAGGCGTAACATAAAGAAGTATTCACGGCACCCACTGTCCTGTGACAGGACTTTGTGTTACCTACGGAGTAAAAGCTGCCATGTACAAACTACACCAATAACAAAACCCAGTTATAAGTAGCCCGCAAACTATTTCTAACCTAAATATACTAAATGGTTAACCAGAAAGCACATATACAGCCGGCTGGAAGTAGCGGTCACAGAAGAATGGCGCCGTGCTGGATGATACTTACGCCTTATTAACTCACACAAGCAACAGATTCATGCAAAAAAACATTTACTACATCAGGAGCTAGAAATAAGAAATCCTTTGTTGATGTGGAATAATAATGTTTGCTATCCTCTGACAGCCAGAGCATTCTGGGAGTTGTAGTTCAGCCACAAACTGCCTACCATACTGATATAATAAATACCTTCTGGTCTGGTAATGAGTAATAGGCCCTACACATTAGGCGATTTCACTGAACGATATGAACGTTCTCATTCATTAATGAGCGAGAACTCCATATTGGTCTGCATGTATAAAGGGCCCGACACACTAGCCGATACCACTGAAAGATATGAACGATCTCGTTCATATCGTTCAGTGTGTAGGCACCAGCGATGAACGATGCCCGGCCCTGCTCTCGTTCATCATTGGTGCCGGGTCGCTTAAGGGCCCTACACACATGGCGATGTGCCGCCGAGGTGCTCGACGGCTGATACGGCCGACCAGCGGCGGCAGGGGGGGGAAGTGACGGGGAGTGAAGTTTCTTCACTCCCCCCGTCACCCGACCCCATAGCCCTGCATGCTAATATGGACGAGATTGTCCATATTGGCCTGCATGTTTAAACGAGCCGATACCAACGATGAACGAACGTGTGGCCGCGCATCGTTCATCGCTGGTGCCTACACACTGAACAATATGAACGAGATCGTTCATATCTTTCAGTGGTATCGGCTAGTGTGTCGGGCCCTTTATACATGCAGACCAATATGGACAATCTCGTCCATATTAGCATGCATTGCTACCGGGCCAGGTGACGGGGGGAGTGAAGAAACTTCACTCCCCCCACCACCACCCCAGCCGTTGGGTCGTCCGTCGGGCACCTCTGCGGCATATCACCTAATGTGTAGGGCCCCTAAGTCTACTACATGAATGCAGCTACTGTAGCAAGTGCTGGAGGGTAATAACACCACAGCCTCTTATATAAACAGATCTTCTGTCCGTTTAATTCTATGTGCATTGCTGCTTGTGATGCCTAAGTTACAGTCATTCATATTAGACTGCAGAGCTGGCACTTCTGCAGTGTCCCATAGAACACACAGTAACATAACCTCAGTAGATATCTGTCTAGAATATGGCGGCCTCTATATTTACTGGGGAAGGATTTGCAGGAACGCTGGCTCATTTTGGCTATGTTAAGGGCTATTATAACATGTTTAATACATTCTGTGGTTTATTTTCAAGATAATCCATTCAAAAATTAGATTAAAAAAAGAAACACTATTAATCTATTACTGGTGTAAATCCACACGTTATAGAATAATAAAAATGTTAAGTAAATCATTTGTTTTTCCAAGATAAAAAGATTGCCGCCTCACCTCCGGGTTCACACTTTATGGCAGTGTGCGGCTCGTAACACTCTCCCCCCCCCCCCCCCTCCCCCTCCCCCTCGGAATAGAACACATTTCAATCTGGGCGTCCCATCAATTGCAGGATAATGCTGGCTCTATACAGGGCAATCTGATCATCTGCCCACTCGCCCACATACGCAAACCATTAAGTCACACACCCACCCACCCACCAATGGAGTTCCTCCGTTTACCTCTGCTTGTATTTTAATCTGTTATGATAAAGCCACACGTAGTACTATAATCCACATCACCAAAACTGGCTCATCAAATCTGTAGCATGGCCAACAGAAGTCATTGTATTGTGTTTTCTAACAGGAGCCGATCACGACAGGTAAGCAGAGATATGGCAACTCTTACCTGCACCATGAAGCCACATGGACTGCTTATTGCTCTGGGGGTCAGGAGAAATAAAAGGTAATTTGCCGTTAACGTGGCCGGTCACCTGAACAACGCAGAAGTCTGGCCTGAGCCGATATTCCTGGAAACCAATTCATTAAGACCGCTAGCTCATATGTCAGGCGGTGCTCGTAATACTATACTAATGGGTAGATTTATCAAATCTCTGAAAGAAATAAAGTGGGGAGACAGATACAGTACTAACCAATCAGCTGCTGTCATGTTACAGGCTGTGTTTGAAAAATGACAGTTAGTAACTGATTGCTTGTTACTTTATCTCTCCCCAAGCTTTGATAAACCGAGCTCTAAGCCTGAACACCAATACTTATCTATTCTGTACATTTCATTTAATAAACATCACCCATAAAATACTGTTAAAATCATATTCCATGACAGAGGTGCCTCACATGAACAGAATTCATATTCCCTCGTGTCCCGGATTGAAGCCCTTTACCCCCATTACAGACAAGGGGAGCACAAAGTTAAAATTCATAAAAGTGGACATTAACCGCTTGTACGTGTGGCAGGGCACCTGACGGCAGCTATCCAGTGACTATATTTCACTGCGTCTGTACGGTGATCTTAGATTCCAAATGCAAGATACAGTGAGCGTGCGTCATATGCGGGTGCTGGGACTGGAGCAGTAAAGGGATAAAACAAGGTTCAGAATGAGACTGTGGTTCCGCAGACGATCTCACTCAGCACTGTCCATCTCTTTTCAAGGCTTCCAGCCTCCGCAGTAGAGCGTTGCCAAACGCCTCCCGATACGCCGGACTTATAGAGTCCAGCAAGGAGTATATGGTCTCGTGGTACTGGCTGTGGCTCCCTTCATCCACGTGGTCAAAGGCAGAACCCACCACCTGAAATAAAGATTCATTGCTGAATGAAACATTTTTAGGACAAGGAAAACATTCTTACGCTAGGGACAAATTGACCCTTTGGACACTACAGCCGGGAGCCTGAGCATTATGGAGAGAAAGAGAAAAAAACTCCCTAAGCAGTACTGGGCACATCTGCTAGAACCATATATAATAACTTATAATACAAGCATGTGATGTCCGCATTTAGGGTCCAGCGGGATGCAGAACAGAACGTATAAAGGGTTATAGAGGACGTGCATGCATGTGTTATACTAGGTAATGGCTCTTTAGAGAACGTGAATCACTTTGCAGGCGCTTGTCCTCCTGCAGCATTTACAAAAATCATTAGTTTTTTTCCTTTTGTAATATTCCGCCTATGAGCAGGGAAAAAGAGCGATGATAAAGCAATACTTTAGTCAGGATGCAGTTAGGATCCCGGCTGTTGGAATCCCGCCGCCGAAATCCTGATACCCGTCAAAATCGCATCATCGGAATCCCGACAGGGTTAAGATACCGACGTCGGAACTCCAACAGCCGGGATCACGACTGTTGTAAGTATAGACGTCGAGCTCGGGTTTGTGCCACGGGTTGCGGGGTGTTTGGTTTTCGGTTTAGCTGACACGGGGGGGGGGGGGGGGGGCGGGTTAGGCTGCGGGGGAAAGGGAGGTTAGGGTTAGGCACCACCAGGGGGAGGTTTGGGGTAGGCACCAAGGGGGGAGGAAGAGAGATGCAGATGCACATATTAGGGTGTGCAGTCCAAGGGGCCCCCCCCTTTTTCCACTAAGGGGGGAGATTAGGGTTAGGATGCGGGACAGAAGGGTTAGGGGGTAGGGGACAGGGGTTAGCATAGTAAATTCACCCCTGTCGGGATTTCATACTCGGCAATGCCGGCGTTGGTATTTTGAACGCCGGCATCCCGTCCGGCAGTCATTCATATCGAACCCATTTGGATTTATGGAAGCCAGTAGGTTAGTGATCTATCGAGGTGCATAACCCAATGGAGAAATACAGGCCTGCGAGTCCGGTTATAACTGAAACACCTTTAGCCCCGTGATGAAGTAGTTACCCTTAGGCCGGCGTCTGTGAGTTCCAGGCAGTATCTGGTCCCTTCCTTTATCTCCACATTGATGTACGCCATGTCCAGAGCACACGGTAAGTTCTTGGAGACAAACATGTTGGCGACGGCGAATAGGACATCGTTCACCACCGCTTCCGCTTCCTGACGCATGTCCTTTACCTCTGTCCCCTCCATATCCCGGAACTCTGCATCTTGCGCATAAACAATATTAATTGGCAAATCCACAGGGTTGTAGTCGACTTCCATGTCCTGTAGGGGAACCAATAACAATATATAAGTAAGGGCAGGGGGGTGGGGCAATTACATTACTGCATGAAGGGCAATTTCACACTTGGTCTGCCCTGGAATTATTTTGACATAACGAGTAGAATAAGCAATTTGTTATATTCTAAGGATATTGTGCAAAATCACCTTTCATGATCATCAAAGAAGTATCTTATGGTAGAGAGTAATCACAGACGTGGGACAAACGGTTCTGTCACCTTCCAAGATGTTCTATACAAATCTTATTTACCTAGAGGTCAATTATTGTTTATATAGATACAATGACTAATGATCTAGAACACAAGTTCTCAAACTCGGTCCTCAGGACCCCACACGGTTCATGTTTTGCAGGTCACCTGTAGATTTTTAAAATGTGACAGTTGGTGATACACAGTGCAGCTGCTGGGTGACCTGGAAATCAAGAACCGTGTGGGGTCCTGAGGACCGAGTTTGAGAACCACTGATCTAGAATAATCACTTCAAATATATTGGAGAACAATGACACAGAGTTAAAATACTCATCTAGATCTGGAAGCATGTTAAGATAGAGGGGGGGAGGGGGGGGGGGGGTGTATACAAAACGAGAGAGAGAGAGAGAGAGAGAGAGAGAGAGAGAGAGAGAGAGAGAGAGAGAGAATGTGCGCGGGTTCTTATATGGTTTGAAGTTGTCAACATTCAAAATCTAAACCAGGCATTCCCAACCTTGGTCCTCAAGGTACACGGGATCCGGTCTTTAGGTCGACACGAGTTTTAAAAAAAAAAGATAATTAATTTTTTAAACGTTTTCATACTTTACGATCCACGTGGACTACAATTGGGAATAGTATCCTGCCCTGTGAGGGGATAAGGTGCACTAATTGGGGTTCCCTGTCACTTTATGAAGAAGACGACACCCAAAAAAAAAAAAAAATGTTGACCTTTATCCGTGTCGACCTAGTTACTGTTGACTCAATGATCCACACCTGTACAAGACAATGTAGGACAAGTACAAGGTATATACACATTGCTGCATCAGGGGACAGGACGGGTGTGGTATGACTTGCCAGCGCTTGGGATCCCGACGCCCAGCATACCAGCGCCGGGATCCCGACCGCCGGAATGCCGGCAGTGGGGTGAGCACAAAAGAGCCCCTTGCGGGCTCGCTGCACGGTATTTATTCTCCCTCCAGGGGTGTCGTGGACACCCCAACAGGGAGAATACTCGTCGGCATACCGGCGGTTGTGATTCTGGCGTCGGTATGCCGACAGCCGGTATATCGAGTGCTACTCAACAGGACACTAATACCGCTTTCACGTCGCAAAAACCCGGTTGAGACCTCTTTCAGACTGGCAGCACCAACCCGGCAAAGCGGTGACGTGTGCGGAGGAGGCGCCTAAAGATTTCACTGTACAAAGAACATCTTGATTATTAAACAAATAACTGTCCCCAAGATAACAAATTCAACGTACCGTATATACTCGAGTATAAGCCGACTTTTTCAGCACTTTTTTTTGTGCTGAAAAAGCCCCTTCGGCTTATACTCGAGTCAGTATTTAGGCGGGACACGGAGGGCACAGCGCGCGGCTCTCCTGTGTCCCTCCTGCGTCTCCGGCGGTAGCGGCGTGTGTGTGTGTTAAAGGAAGTGCACGAACCGGCACTTCCTTTAACACACACACGCCGCTACCGCCGGAGACGCAGGAGGGACACAGGAGAGCCGCGCACTGTGCACTCCGTGTCCCTCCTTCAGAAGACGGCACGGGAGCGACGGAGGGTAAGTAACTGGCACTGTGGGGCATATCTGGCAGCATGGGGGCATATCTGGCAGCATGAGGGCATATCTGGCACTGTGGGGCATATCTGGCAGCATGAGGGCATATCTGGCACTGTGGGGCATATCTGGCACTGTGGGGCATATCTGGCACTGTGGGGCATATCTGGCACTGTGGGGCATATCTGGCACTGTGGGGCATATCTGGCACTGTGGGGCATATCTGGCAGCATGAGGGCATATCTGGCAGCATGAGGGCATATCTGGCAGCATGAGGGCATATTTGGCACTGTGGGGCATATCTGGCAGCATGAAGGCATATCTGGCACTGTGGGGCATATCTGGCACCATGAGGGCATATCTGGCACTGTGGGGGGGCATATCTGGCACTGTGGGGGGGCATATCTGGCAGCATGAGGGCATATCTGGCACTGTGAGGGCATATCTGGCACTAGGAGGGCTGTGTACGGGTAGAGCTGCATTTCCCACCCTAGGCTTATACGCGAGTCAATACGTTTTCCCAGGTTTTTGTGGTAAAATTAGGTGCCTCGGCTTATATTCGGGTCAACTTATACTCGAGTATATACGGTAAATATAATTTCTGCTGCAGAGTCAGGTCCAGCTGGTTATTGCTACAGACATTGATAATGTAACACTGTATAGAGCTATCAGGAGACACATAGCAACATTGTGACATTACACAGGAAGGCGTTTAGAACAAACTAGTAAAACTCCATGTTACATTTTCAGATGATCAATTACTGGAGTGTGCGGTAACATCAAATGATACTCATAGAAGTCTGACACCAGGCGGCACACCCCACAGCCCTAAATAACGCCTTCAATGTTCAGAATGACAGATTATATTTTACCAGGAATATTCCCATTCAGAGAGAAGATTGTAGATTTTTCTTTTTATTAGCGATGAATAATGTTACCCACAGAAACAGGGAAAGAGACTGAGGCCTCGGAACCTCTGGAGCACCAGTGGCCTCAGGCCCTCTTAACCACTGAGACAGAGAAATATACAGGGGTCCAAGAAACTCTTACCCACTGAAAAAGTGATTGATACAGGGGTCTCAGACGCTCTTACCCACTGAGACGGGGGGAAAAAATAGGAACCAAAGGAATTCTGACGCACTGAAGCAGGGAAAGATGCAGTAACCAAAGCAATTTATACCCGCTGAGGCAGAAAGATGCAGGGGCCCCAATAGCTTTTACCCACTGAGGCAGTGAAAGATGCAGGAACAAAGTAAACTCTTACCCACTGAGACAGGGGCAGTAACTCTTACCCACAGAGGGGCTCCAGTAGCTCTTACCCACTGAAGCAGTGAAAGATGCAAGATCCCCTGGAACTCTTACACACTGAGGCAGTGAAAGATGCAAGAGCCCCCGTAACTCTTACCCACTGAGGCAGTGAAAGATACAGAAGCCCCAGCAGCTTTTACCCACAGAGACAGGAAAAGATGCAGGAGCCCCTGGAACACTTATCCACTGAGGCAGTGAAAGATCCTGGAGCTCTTACCCACTGAGTCAGTGAAAGATGCAAGAGCCCCTGGAACTCTTACCCACTTTGGCAGGGAAAGATGCATGAGCCCCAGTAGCTCTTACCTACTGAGACAGGAAAAGATGCTGGAGCCCCAGGAACTCTTACCCACTGAGGCAGCGAAAGATGAAGGGGCCTCAGGCTCTCTCATCGTCCATACAGAGTGATGCGAGACCCCGGGGAACGTTACACATCTAATCTGAGATACAAGGGGCCCCGCACCCCCTAAACGACAATAGACATACATGGAAGTCCCCGGATGCTGCGGGTATTTACCTGACAAATTCCGAGACAAGTGCGCAGATTGCAGTCCCCACAAAGGGCTTCCGGTAATGTGACCATTATCATCCCTGTCATCACACCTCCGCAACCACAAGAAATAAAAAGTGTCTCCAACTGTTCCCGCGGAGATCTCCGGCGGCGGCCATTTTCTGGGAGATCACTATCCTATGTTCAAGCCTGAAAAGGCTCCGGCAAGATGTCTCCTAGAGTGGAGTCAGCGCGGTCTGTGGAGTGAAAGGACCGCGCTGGGGGATACTGAGATGAGCTCCAGTGATAGAAACAGCGTGCATCATTACTGTGGTGTTACCCTCCCGTATTATCCTCTGTATAACTCCTGACTGACCGGCGATATGATGGCTGAAGCAGGGTGAGTCCAGGCTTTTCTACTGGCGATTGCCAGAAACAAAGATGGCGGCCCCATACCCTCGCTGATTCCTGTGAGGAGAGTGACGTCATTGTTTATGTCCAGAGACCACAGCGAGCTGCTGATCCTGAGCCGGTAGGAGACACCGGGGCATGTACTTAGCGGGCACGTGCAGGCCCGGGGCCCGAGACCGTCCGAACACTGTGATCCCGGGGCCAGCACCGCATCCCGGGGGGTGCGGCGCGGATAGGCCGGAGCGCGTGTCCCTGTGTCAGGCGGCTGCTGGCTTCCCGCTGCCTCTGGGGGTGGCTGTCACTGGCTGCCTGCATGTGGAGGTCTGTCACTGACTGCAGTGTATGAGGGACTGTCTCATTACCTGTCACTGACTGCAGTGTATGAGGGACTGTCTCATTGTCTGTCACTGACTGCAGTGTATGAGGGACTGTCTCATTACCTGTCACTGACTGCAGTGTATGAGGGACTGTCTCATTACCTGTCACTGACTGCAGTGTATGAGGGACTGTCTCATTGTCTGTCACTGACTGCAGTGTATGAGGGACTGTCTCATTACCTGTCACTGACTGCAGTGTATGAGGGACTGTCTCATTGTCTGTCACTGACTGCAGTGTATGAGGGACTGTCTCATTACCTGTCACTGACTGCAGTGTATGAGGGACTGTCTCATTACCTGTCACTGACTGCAGTGTATGAGGGACTGTCTCATTGTCTGTCACTGACTGCAGTGTATGAGGGACTGTCTCATTGTCTGTCACTGACTGCAGTGTATGAGGGACTGTCTCATTGTCTGTCTCTGACTGCAGTGTATGAGGGACTGTCTCATTGTCTGTCACTGACTGCAGTGTATGAGGGACTGTCTCATTACCTGTCACTGACTGTGTGTATACATATAGAGGTCTGTCACTGACTGCAGTGTAAGAGGGACTGTCTCATTGTCTGTCACTGACTGCAGTGTATGAGGGACTGTCTCATTGTCTGTCACTGACTGCAGTGTATGAGGGACTGTCTCATTACCTGTCACTGACTGTGTGTATACATATAGAGGTCTGTCACTGACTGCAGTGTAAGAGGGACTGTCTCATTGTCTGTCACTGACTGCAGTGTATGAGGGACTGTCTCATTGTCTGTCACTGACTGCAGTGTATGAGGGACTGTCTCATTGTCTGTCTCTGACTGCAGTGTATGAGGGACTGTCTCATTGTCTGTCACTGACTGCAGTGTATGAGGGACTGTCTCATTACCTGTCACTGACTGTGTGTATACATATAGAGGTCTGTCACTGACTGCAGTGTAAGAGGGACTGTCTCATTGCCTGTCACTGGCTGCAGTGTAAGAGGGACTGTCTCATTGCCTGCCACTGACTGACTGTATGCATGTGGAGGTCTGTCACTGACTGCAGTATAAGAGGGACTGTCTCATTGTCTGTCACTGACTGTCTGTATACATATAGAGGTCTGTCACTGGCTGTATATGAGGGTCTGTCTCATTGCCTGCCACTGACTGTCTGTATGCATGCAGAGGCCTGTCTCTGACTGTATACGAGGGACTGACTGTCTTTTTGTCTGACTGTCGCTTATTATATATCATATGTCTGTCACTGGCTGTGTGAGGGACTGGTTGACTTTATCACTTTCTGACTGACTGTCCCTGAATGTGCTGCTGACCCCCCCCCCCCCCCTTCTCATTCTCACTGAGCGCCTGTCTCATTGACTGTCACTGGCTGTGTGTGACCGTTACTGTGCGCCTGTCTCATTGGCTGATTGTCATTGGCTGTGTGTGACCGTTACTGAGCGCCTGTCTCATTGGCTGATTGTCATTGGCTGTGTGTGACTTGCTGAGCGCCTGTCTCATTGGCTGATTGTCATTGGCTGTGTGTGACCGTTACTGTACGCCTGTCTCATTGGCTGATTGTCATTGGCTGTGTGTGACCGTTACTGTACGCCTGTCTCATTGGCTGATTGTCATTGGCTGTGTGTGACTTGCTGAGCGCCTCATTATCTGACTGTAACTATTACTGCCCATCTGTCTCATTGCCACTAGCTGTGTGTGAGTGCTGCTGACCGCTGACCGCCTGTCTCCTAATCTGCTTGTGTGTCACTGTTACTGATGCCCTGTCTCAGTTGTCTGTTTATATTACTGACTGCCTGTAACACTGTCCTGCTGACTGTCACTGGCTATGTGTTTTGTGTGTCACTGACTGTCTCACGGTGTGCTCTCTGTTTTTGACTGAGTAGGACAGTGTCTGACCAATACTCGGCCTCCGGAGAGACTCTCTGTGTTCCTGCCCGCATGTCTGGCTGTGTACAGTCGAATGACTGACAGGACCTGCCTGGATTAGTGACTTTCTGACTGACAGGCTGGCTTCATAACCGACTAAGTGGGGCTCCGAGAGCCCTTCCCGGCTGCCACCATGCCTTGGCCCTTCTCAGAGTCCATCAAGAAAAGGGCCTGCAGGTACCTGCTGCAGAGATACCTGGGCCACTTCCTGCAGGAGAAACTCAGCCTGGAGCAGCTTACACTGGACTTGTACCAAGGCACTGGTTCCCTGTCACAGGTTCCCCTGGATAAATGGGTAAGTCTGTGCTATGGTGCACATTATTACTGCATTATTGCTCCTGCAGTGAGCATGCTACCCAGTCGTCTTGTTATTACTGCCATTCTTATAATGAGAAGGACTGCTGATAATTGATCTAGGGGTCAGCGGTGCTGGATTATGAGGTGCTAGCTTACTAGGTTAGATATGAGGGGACATTATAAATATTTATACGTTTATAAAAGGACAATACATGGACCTAGCAGGAGATCTGTTTATTGAGGGATCTCTACATAGGACACGCGGACACCCTCTGAGGTTAGAGGAGAGGAAATTTCGTACCCAGCGAAGGAGAGGGTTCTTCACAGTAAGGGCAGTAAGGTTCTGGAATTCTTTGCCAGAGAAGATAGTAACATCGGACTCGGTCAATACATTTAACCCCTTCAGTGGTTTGTATGGAAATCTTCCGGGCTAGCCAGCGCTGGAAACCCCAGAAGATTTCCGGGCATACTACTGACTGATTCCCCGGGGACAGCCGTGCAGCGTGCACGGCGCCCGTGAATCAGTATACTCCATTATGGGGTTTAGCCCGCCCCCGTGACTCCTATTGGCCGTGGGCGGACTTAGCAGTAAAATGGCTTATGCTGATTCCCGGGCACTGCAAGGCGGGCGGGAACTGGAGTTGGCGATCCCCACGGGCGATTACCTCGCCCTGCCCCATCGCTCTCTCCCCCTGCACCTACCTCCCCCCCCCCCCCCGCTCCCACTTCAATTTAAAAACGCACCCCCCTCAGGGTGTGTTTTTAAATTGAAAAACTGCCACTGAAGGGCTTAAAAAGAGGTGAACTCAATGGACAACTTGTCTTTTTTCAACCTCATTTATACCCCTTTTCCACTTGCTAGCATGGGTTGCAGCCGGGAGCCTGACACGAGCCCCCTTCTACACTAGCTCACCAACCTGGCATATTGCTGCGTTGGTGACGCTGCTGCTGACGCGGCAGGAGCGGCGCTGGGAGATCACATGATCTCCCAGTGCCGCCCTTCCATACACTGTGAACGGGAGCCGTGTCGCATCGACACGGCTTCCGTTTACACTACACAGCTTGCCGGGTTGAACCCGGCAAGCTACCTGGGTAGGATTCACGGATCACTTGATCCGGGAATTTGCAGGGGGGGGGGGGGGGCGTTTCCACTAGAAAAAAAACACGGGTAAATGCGCGCCCATGCGCATTTACCCATGTTTATAGAGCTAGTGGAAAAGGGGTATTACTATGTTACTATTATACCCTACCATTTCCTAATCTAACACAGTATATGTTTGTGGAGCACTTGCTGTATATAACAAGCAATAAGCAAGTGTCTGTCTATATCTGCTGTGTAGTCATGATTTCTTAATGTGGTGCGGATCATTGGGTCGACCTTAACTAGGTCAACAGTCATTAGGTCGACTCCTGGGATAGGTCAATACGGAAAAGGCCAACATGGAAAAAGGGCGACATGAGTTTTTTTTAGGGGTTTTTGTGTCATTTTCTTCGTAAGGTGACATGGAACCCCAATTAGTGCACCGTGTCCCCTCGCGTGGCTCGCTATACTTCGGACAAGGTGCCTTGCTACGCTACCGCTGCGCTCGACACAGGTTACTGAGCCCAGTCATAGTCCTCGTGGATAGTAAAGTAAGAAAAAGTTTAAGAATTGAAAAGAAAAAAAATGAAAACTCATGTCAAACTTTTCATGTGTCAACATTTGCCACGTCAGCCTAATGACCCTGTCGACCAATAGTGGTCAACCTAATGTCTGTCGACTTAAGTGAGGTCGATCTAAAGACCGGGATACCTTCTTAATCTTAGGCAGTATTTGAGAGTCTTTGCTATTATGACATTAGCGACCAAATCGGTCTAGTGTTCATTCTAGCACCCTGCACCTTTCAAAACCCATGCAGTACCTCTTTTCTGCCTGGTGCGTCACTCTCTGCTCTGGTGCTTCTAGCATACTCTCTGGTCTGTATCTCAGTGATACAGACCAGAGAGTATGCTAGAAGCACCACAGTAGAGAGAGCGACACCCCAGGCAGGAGAGAGAAACTGCACAGGTTTTGAAAGGTGCAGGGTGCTAGAATGAACACTATTGGTCAGTATGAGAGTTTAACGTTCACCTCTTGTCTATACGCCATTTGAGATGGACAAACATTAATCATTACTGAGAATGAACCTGATGAGTTTGCTAAGACTGAACGCCTTGCGTTCCTAAGTGTCCCCTCGATGCCGCTGGTTCCAAATTCCTTTCAGTTAACAAACATACTGCCTCTGCTTTGGGTGTGTGCTCTGTACTAGCTACTGTTTGTTTTGTAAGGTTATTTATCTGGCGATCTCTGCTGTTTTCATGATAATTTACACTCTAGAGTAGGCTTTCCCAATCTCTGTCCTCAAACCACACTGCAGTGCAGGTTTTAGTGATTTCCAGGTTTCAGCACAGATGGTTATTTCAGAATAACTGAGACACTAACTAAGGGGGTAATTCCGAGTTAATCGCTAGCTGCCGTTGTTTGCAGCGATTAGGTCAGAAAATGATGGCAATTCTGCGCATGGTGCGCAGTGCGCACGCGCGTCGTACTTTCACAAAAGCCGACGTAGTTTCACACAAGGTCTAGCGACGCTTTTCAGTCGCACTGCTGACCGCAGAGTGATTGACAGGAAGTGGGTGTTTCTGGGTGTCAACTGACTGTTTTCAGGGAGTGTGCGGAAAAACGCAGGCGTGGCGGGGGAAACGGAGGAGTGGCTGCCCGAACGCAGGGCGTGTTTGTGACGTCAAAACATGAACTAAACAGTCTGAAGTGATCGCTAGCTAGGAGTAGGTCTTGAGCTACTCTGAAACTACACAATATTTTTTTGTAGCCGCTCTGCGATCCTTTCGTTCGCACTTCTGCTAAGCTAAGATACACTCCCAGAGGGTGGCGGCTTAGCGTTTGTACTGCTGCTAAAAGCAGCTAGCGAGCGAACAACTCGGAATGACCCCCATAAGTCACATGTTCTCAAGCCTGGATATCACAAATGCCCGGACTCTTGGTGTGCCTTGAGGGCCAAGGCTGAGAATGCCTGTTCTAGACGTCACTGTTCTCGTCATGCCTGTGGATTGTACTCCATTTTCTCCACAGCGGACAGTGGGCCCGATTCAGATCTGATCGCTGTTGTGTGAAATCGCGCAATGGCCGATTATTTAATGACTGCGCATGTACCGCAATGCACAGGTGTGTCACCAAACAGCGACAGGATGGTGCGAAAATTTCGATGGCACGGGCGTTTGCAAGGTGATTGACAGGAAGAGGACGTTTGTGGGTGGTAACTGGCCGTTTTCTGGGAGTGTCAGGAAGAACGCAGGTGTTCCCAAGCGTTTTCAGGGAGGGTGTGTGACGTCAGCTCTGGCCCCGATCAGCCTGTGTGTATGGCACTGTAGGAGTAAGTCCTGGGCTGCGCACAGACTGTAAAAATCATTCCATGGTGAGTGAGTTGGGAACGGATTTGCAGATGTCCGCTGTTTGGCGGAATTTTCGCACGCCGTACACATGCATTCACACACTTGCACGGGGCGGGTTTTTGACTGACTTCTTATTAATGTACGTATCTTCTGTCCACAGTGCGGCGCTTATCTTTTTTTTTTCTAGTTCTCTATGGAGTTAATTTTGCGCGGATTGAATAGCGCCGGGAGGGAGAGCCGGGAGTTATTAAATTCAGCGAGATGCTCGTCGAGAGGTTTTCTTCCCGGAACCCTCTGGAGGTGCGAGCAGAAATCCGGCAAAAGTACTGGCGCGATGCTGTTTTCTGCCCTTAGCGCTGAATTGAATAGCACCGGGAGCTCCTTCCCGGCGCTATTCAGTCCGCACTGAATTGAATTGACCCCTAAGTTGTGAAAGTCACGAGTGTGTTCATATGGTCTAACAACCTGCAGCACAGAAGTCCTGGAATGGAGCCTGCACCATAGTGATTGGCAGCAGGCAGTCACAGGCCCAGCTGCCGTCCTCTTGCACAATGATTTTGCACTTATTCCCTCCTCCCACGTGCTCTGATATAATAGTGCCAGTATTGAGTACTTACATATATCAAGCAAATCATGGCTTATTTTGCTGCTGGTCCGACTGAACTTGTGCTGTGTCTCATTGCTCTGTGCAGCATAGTGCATATGCACTTGTGGTTTCCTGTTCAATCACTGCCGACCAATATAGATTTATGACCACCTGTGGAGCCCATGAAAAGGATAACGCTTTCACATCACAAAAATAGAAGCACAGATGGTTGCGCATGGCAACACTTGTTGTGATGACCCCAATTTGGCTTTATGTACAGTACATAGGGCCTAATTCAGACCTGATCGCAAAAGCAACATCTTTCTCTAATGAGCAAAACCATGTGCACCGCAGGTGGGGCACATGTAACATGTGCAGAGATTTGGGTGGGGTGCGTTCTATCTGAAATCTAAATTGCAGTGTAAAAATAAAGCAGCCAGTATTTACCCTGCACAGAAACAAAATAACCCACCCAAATCTAACTCTCTCTGCACATGTTACATCTGCCCCAACTGCAGTATAATTCGTCTAGGGCCAATGACACCTTGAGGCACAGAATACAGAGTGGAATGCCGGTCAGCTGTAATTGCTCCCATAATATGGAACTAAAGGCCAGATCTCGCCGCAAAATCTGCGTCTATATACTCACATGCTGGGGGCCGCCGCATATGCAGGAAACAAAGGCAGTGCCATAGGCAGGCCCCCAAAACAACCATGGTACGTCTGCTTTTCCTGAACTCCCCTTCACAACGTCCCGACACCGCCCCCGGACGTCCATGGCCTGTCAATCACCATGCAAATGCATCTTTCCGGTTCATCTTTGGTCCACTATTGGTCGACATGTTCACTAGGTCGACATGGTTACTAGGTCAACATGAGTTTTTCACAATTTTTATTATTTTTAGAACTTTTTCATACTTTACGATCCACGTGGACTACAATTGGGAACGGTAACCTGTGCCGAGCGCATGCGAGGGGGCACATGGTGCACTAATTGGGGTTCCCGGTCACTCTACAAACAAAATGAACCAATTAAAAAAACAAAAAACAAAACTCATGTCAACTTAATGCTAGTGTCGACCTATTTTAGATGTTGCCCTAGTTACTGTTGACCAATAGTGGTCGAACTAGACACATGGGGGGGTCATTCTGACCCGTTCACTTGCTTCTGTTTATAGCAGCCGAGCGAAATTGTCTGTACTGTAGTGCGCCGGCGCATGCCAGACAGGGCATGCGATCGACTCTGCCTGATTGACAGGCAGAGGCGGTCGCTGGGCGGGAAGGGGCGAAACGGCGTCGTTTGGCGGCAATTTCGTAGGCGCGGTCCGGCCAACTCAGGTGTGGCCGGACTGAACGGGGGGCGGGCCACACAGCTACGATCAACTCGGAATGACCCCCCCCCCCCCCCCGTTGTGACAGTGTGTACAGAATACTGCTGCATGAAATGTTGATAGCTGCATATGTTTTTGAGTATAATACTACTATGTGTGTGTAAGGCCTATCATTTATTTTTTTAATGCAGTAAAAAGCAGACAAACGCAAATGTGGTTATGAAAGTGTTTGTTAGGCGTATAAGTGTTTAGATGCCTTCGTTTGCAACGATTTGCATTTCATTTACAATGTAATCAAATGCGCTGAAACCAGTGCCCTAAAGCGCCAGTTATATGCATGTTGAAAGTTTCAAAACATATATTTGTGTGTACGGCATTCACGTTTTACAGTCATCTTATGACCTTTTCCACCTTTTGACGTGTACTTACGTCTGCAGAGTCTTAATGAAGTCATGGAGTCGGCCGATGCCCCGCTGGAAGTGACGGAAGGATTTATACAGACTATCACCCTGTCCGTTCCTTGGGGCTCCTTGCTGCAGGAAAACTGTGCGCTAGAGGTGAAAGGGCTGGAGATGGTGTTCAGGCCAAGACCACGACTACGTATGTAGAGTTCATGGAGAGCAGGGTTGCCTTGGTTGATATGGGACCTGTTGCTGTGTATTTGCTTGTCATTTGATCATTTCTTGTTTGTAGCGTGCAGCAGCTGATATTGTTTTTTCTCATCATGGAGAAAGAAGACTCAGACTCATTGCACAGGTAGCTCACCAGCCAACTCACCTTCTCACTGACCGATTAGAACTGGTTTCTTGAATGAAAGTTGGACGGCGCACAATGTTTTTCTATGTCCATCTATCATTCTATAACCTCTCTCTGATAAGCTTCTGAAGCAATGCCGGTCGGAAGATGTTGCTCAGCAAGCTACCTGTGTTGTGAGTCTGCCTTATAGTGCAGGATAAAGTCCCTCATTCCGAGTTGATCGCTAGCTGCCGTTGTTCGCTGCGTAGCGATCATTTAAAAAATTGGCAAGACTACGCATGCGTATGGGCCGCAATGCGCACGCGTAGCGTACGGTTACAAAGAGCATCAGTGTTTTGCAATGCTTCTAGCGGCGATTCCATTCGCACAGCTGATCGCAAGGAGATTGACAGGAAGTGGGAGTTTGTGGGTGTCAACTGACCGTTTTCTGGGAGTGTTTGGGAAAACGCAGGCGTGTCCAGGCGTTTGCAGGGCGGGTGTCTGACGTCAATTCTGGGACCTTCTTTGCAGCAATCATCGCACAGAATAAGTAACTACAGGGCTGGTCTTGTTTTGCACAAAATGTGTTTGTACCGCTCGGCTGCACAGGCGTTCGCACACTTGCAAAGCAAACATACACTCCCCCATAGGCAACGACTATCTGTTCGCAGCGCTGCAAAAAATAGCTAGCGCGCAATCAACTCGGAATGACCCCCAAAGTACCACCACTTACTCATTTGAAAGTTATAAGGAATTTGACCTCACTGTTCCATTTGTTGGCAGATAGTAACAAGCGCAGCATCAACCTGCTCACTGAAATAATTGTCCTGTCTGGCATCAGTACACCTATTGTTGGAAGCCAGCTGTGAGCAGAGTCCCCTAAGGCTGGTCAGATATGGGCTGATCCTGACACTTAGCCCAAGCACCTAGTGTCAGGATCACCGAACAATCTGCTTGCACACATAGGTCCCTAATCAGCTTACACTGTAATCTGTTGGTGCTTTAAAAGTAAAGTTGTAGAGTTAAGCGTATAGTATGTGCCCTACGAAATATGGAGCCCTTCCACCCAGTAGATGAAATAGTGATTCTTCATGGTTACTAACCTCTGAGCGCTCTGTATGGAAACCAAGTGTCCTCTAGGTTGATGTCTGTGGTGGTTTCCATTGACATAAAGTTATTGCTGGGATAACTGAAAGTCAGCTCAACTCACTGCTGGGCTAACTAACTAAACGTCAGCTCAACAGCTCAACTCACTGCTGGGCTAACTAACTAAAAGTCAGCTCAACAGCTCAACTCACTGCTGGGCTAACTAACTAAATGTCAGCTCAACAGCTCAACTCACTGCTGGGCTAACTAACTAAAAGTCAGCTCAACAGCTCAACTCACTGCTGGGCTAACTAACTAAAAGTCAGCTCAACAGCTCAACTCACTGCTGGGCTAACTAACTAAAAGTCAGCTCAACAGCTCAACTCACTGCTGGGATAACTAACTAAAAGTCAGCTCAACAGCTCAACTCACTGCTGGGCTAACTAACTAAAAGTCAGCTCAACAGCTCAACTCATTGCTGTGCTAACTAACTGACAACCATGAAATGCCCAGTGGTTTGGCAGATTTAGACCTAGGGCCTAATTCAGACTTGATCGCAGCAGCAAATTTGTTAGCAAATGGGCAAAACCATGGGGGTCATTCCGAGTTGTTCGCTCGCAAGCTGCTTTTAGCAGCTTTGCACACGCTAAGCCGCCGCCTACTGGGAGTGAATCTTAGCTTATCAAAATTGCGAACGAAAGATTAGCAGAATTGCGAATAGACACTTCTTAGCAGTTTCTGAGTAGCTTCAAACTTACTCGGCATCTGCGATCAGTTTAGTGCTTGTCGTTCCTGGTTTGACGTCACAAACACACCCAGCGTTCGCCCAGACACTCCCCAGTTTCTCCAGCCACTCCCGCGTTTTCCCGGAAACGGTAGCGTTTTTTCGCACACTCCCATAAAACGGCCTGTTTCCGCCCAGAAACACCCACTTCCTGTCAATCACACTCCGATCACCAGAACGAAGAAAAAACCTCGTAATGCCGTGAGTAAAATTCCTAACTGCATAGCAAATTTACTTGGCGCAGTCGCACTGCGAACATTGCGCGTGCGCATTAGCGACTAATCGCTCCGTTGCGAGAAAAAAATACCGAGCGAACAACTCGGAATGACCCCCCATGTGCACTGCAGGGGGGCAGATGTAACATGTGCAGAGAGAGTTAGATTTGGGTGGGTTATTTCGTTTCTGTGCAGGTAAATACTGGCTGCTTTATTTTTACACTGCAATTTAGATTTCAGTTTGAACACACCCCACCCAAATCTAACTCTCTCTGCACATGTTACATCTGCCCCCCCTGCAGTGCACATGGTTTTGCCCATTTGCTAACAAATTTGCTGCTGCGATCAGATCTGAATTAGGCCCCTAATTAGCTGCTAATGACTGTCTGTTGGCACATTATTGACTACTGATCCTGATCTTATGAGAACTGAAATGGTACAAATAGATGCGGTCAGATGATAGTGTCGTCCCATGCACAATAAGACTTTCCTCTAGTCTCCAAGCGTTCCCTGAAATCTCACTTCTTCAGAGAAGCTTTTCACATTCCAGAACCGACCACATAGGGGTATATTCAATTAAAGTTGGATCCATTCCGACATGCATTTGTCGGAATGGATCTGACAAGGACTATTCATTGAACGGCCAAATCTGACAGGATTTGGGCGTTCCTGACCATCTCAATCTGACTTTAAAAAAAGTCGGATTGAGATGAGGGAGCTGAGAGGAGGAGACGGGAAGAGCTGCGGGGAGATGGCTGGAAAGGGGGCCAAAACTTGTCGGATTTGGCCCCGTTTCCGACAGAAGCACGCGGAGTGGTGGCTATTCCGCCGATCCACGTGCTTTCCGACAAGTTGGATAATTTTGGGGTGGATTGAATAGGTCAGAACCCCTTCCGACCTAAAAAAGTTGAAAACTGCCATCTTTCCGACAGACGGCAGCTTTCGACTGCAATTGAATATACCCCATAACCTTCATAAACTTTCCTGTCCAATTAATCCGCAGCGTGTTTTCTCTTTTTCACTTTTCCATTCTCCTGACCCCAGGCCAACATTGCTGTGTGACCATATCATACAGCCCACCAAGAACCTTTGCAATCTGGTGGACCATTATGCAATAGATAGCACCTACCCTTGTGTATCTATGCCGAATTCTCTATAGAGTGTAAGCCTACGAGCAGGGTCTTCCTACCTCTGTCTTGTCTATTACCCAGTTTTGTTCAATTACTGTTGTTCCAATTGTAAAGCGCAACGGAATATGCTGCGCTATATAAGAAACTGTTAATAAATAAATAAAATAATAAATAGATAAATCTAGCCATGTAGGCTCTAATTCCCCGTCCAAACTGTTGTGGATTTGTTATAATTGGATGTCCGGGCCTTGTGCCTAACATTGGGATCTTTTAGATGTTTCCTCTCATCTGTGCACGGGACTCATATTAACTAGATACATTCCTGCAAAAGGATTATTTTTATTGGATAATCTTATAATATTGACATAATATAAGTATATAAGAAAGCTATAACAGCCGCGTTTAACGTACCTGTTGAATGGCGCGGGCAGCAGAGGTGTAGGACTGTGGCCGTTTTTGTGTTGTTATGAATTTTTGCAATTCAATGTCTGACTTTGCTGCGCAGGTTCTGCCGCCGAGCCAATGTACTGGTCAAGCTTTATGACGAGCAGTATGCAGCTGGCCAGGGAATGTTTGAGCCAGACCGATGACCAGGAGTCGTCCCAACCCTTTGAGGGGCTGGAGAAGTTTGCCGAAACCATAGAAACCGGTAAGGCCTTGCTGTGATACATCCACTACCCATTCTGAAGTTCTAGAATTTACACTGTGCTACAAGCACAGAGACCTCCACCTATACCCCTTTCACACCAGCACCTCTGAACCCGGGTTTTTGGCACATGAACGCGCATAACCCGTGTTCATGTGCGGTATGAAAGGGTGCCGGGGTTGAAATACCGGGTCCAGTGACCCGGTATTTCAACCCTGCTCTTGAGACATTGAAGAGGTGCGAGCATTAAGAAGCAGATAAAGAACAGTGGGGCAGATGTATTAACCTGGAGAAGGCATAAGGATGTGATAAAACAGTGATATGTGTAAGGTGATAAAGGCACCAGCCAATCGGCTCCAATATGTAAATTAACAGTTAGGATCTGATTGGCTGCTGCCTTCATCACCTTACACATATCACTGGTTTATCACTTCCTTATGCCTTCTCCAGGTTAATACATCTGCCCCAGTATTAGAGAAAAGCAAAATGATAGAAAACAATAAAATCATATGTCAGTAGCAGTAAATAATTACAATGACATCAATGAATAGACTCAAAATAAGTCTGATAGACTCATATAAATGTAATGGTGATTTATGGAGTGGTACACTGCAAAAGTTATTTTCCACGCTGGCAATTAATCGTTATTGTCTTTTACAGTAGATTTATTACCATTTAAAACACATTGCTCCTTCAAGTGTTTCGGTGTATTGTTACCAATGTTTCTTTCATATTGGTGTCTTACCCCACCTATGTAAAAAGAGGATTTTGGTACTTACTGATAAATTCATTTCTCTGAGTCCACAAGGGGACACTGGAGAACTTTTAGACAG
Source organism: Pseudophryne corroboree (assembly GCF_028390025.1). Taxonomy (NCBI): domain Eukaryota; kingdom Metazoa; phylum Chordata; class Amphibia; order Anura; family Myobatrachidae; genus Pseudophryne; species Pseudophryne corroboree. The sequence continues at coordinate 165,277,994 of NC_086455.1, read as the reverse complement.
CTGGGGTGTGAAGGAATGCAGACCGGAGGTAGCACAATCTTACAAAATTAATAAAAATTATACACAGCTGGCTCCTCCCCCTTCACGGTCCCCAACCCCTCCAGTTTGAGAAGAGGGAACATAAAATATCAAGGCCATATGGGAAGGAACCAGCCGTATCAACACGTCAAACAGCAACAAAGAACATGAACATTATAATAAACTGTTTGGACTAAATTTTAACCAGCTGACAGCACCAAGGCGGGCGTCCAGTGTCCCCGAGTGGATTCAGACAGATGGATTTATCGGTTAGTACCAAAATCCTCTTTTCTCTTTCATCCACTAGGGGACATTGGAGAACTTTTAGACAGCTGGGGACGTCCCAAAGATACCCCCATGGGCAGGAGTGCTGTCCGAAGCCTGAAGAACCAATTGTCCAAACCTTGCGTCTCTGGATGCAAACGTATCGAACTTGTAGAAGCGAGTGAACATGTGTGCTGATGACCACGTTGTAGCTCTGCAGAGTTTGGTAGTGGAGGCTCCTCTATCCACAGCCCTTGTAGCACCCACTGATCTGGTAGAATGAACCCCTACCCGAAAAGGAACTTTCTTACCACTAGAGAGGTATGCTTGCTTTATGGTTAGTCGACTCCATCTGGCCAAAGTTCGCTTTGAAGCCGGCCAGCCCTTCCTGACCATCATACAAGACAAACAAAACGTGCTACTTCATAATGGAATTTGTAGCCTGTATGTATCCTCGTAAGGCTCTGACCACATCCAAAACCACATCCGCTTTTTTATAAGACACGGACAAACCACTGCTCCCAGGTTGAGCGTCCATTCCCAAACATGTGTCGCACAACATTAGTGCTCTTTTTACCACAGTTTGAGCTTACATAGCAAGTTTTTGTGGTCTTGGTTAGACATGTTAAAACACTCACACACCAATCGGCAGTACTTTCACCCTAGTAGGATAGGAGGAGAAAGACCGTACGGATATAGGGAGCAATAAAGAATTTGGAAGTCACACAGCTGGAATTATAGTGTATAAAAGAAAATATATATATATATTTTTTTTTAACCAGCACCCTCACACCACCAACTGTTGATACAGCTAGAGTTGACCGGGTTGTGAATTCTTGTGCGCCTCCTCCGCAGGACCTGTCAGCAGAGTACCTTGGGAGATAAAATATATAGTTTTAGCTAAGTTGTATTCAGAGAGAACTTAGCAGCAGAGCCCCAAACTATCTTCTAACAGGGCCAGTAATGCTAGTTGGAAGCCTCAGCTCCCATTATTTCAGGATGTCATATGCATTTTATCACAGTTTCCCCTTCTGTGACCGGACTCTGTATATGTCTTTCCCCCTCAGAGGGGACATGCCCACTCAAGCTGCGCATCTACCATAAAAAACAAATTGGCTGCAACTGAATTTTTAAGATCACCACGCAGCAGTGTTTTGTCAGCGCAGGTTCTAAACTCCTCCTCTGCCCACCGGGAAACCTCCTGTCTCCGTGGCTTTTAGTACCGGCGTTCCGTACCTTCTGTGCGCTTATCCAGCTTCTCTATTCTTCCCCTGCGTGACACCGCCGCTGCGGAGCCTCCCGCCGTGACAGAATCACCGCTGGCGTCTCTCTGCCGCTGGATCTTCTCTGCCGCTGGGTCTTCGCTGCTACAGTGACCTAATGCAGCTCCTAACTATTTCAACTAACTAACGCTGCTATGCTGGGGGGGGAAAAGGACCCTTTGCTGCCGGCTATCTGTACCCCCGCTGGGTCTCCGCTGCTACAGTTAACTGCTGCTGTTGTACAGTACTCACTGCTGAATGCTCTGCTGCTGTTCCTCTGGTAAGAGATGCCGATCGCTTCCAAATGGATCTTTGTCTCTCCTATACTTTGGAGCCTTCACCCTCCTGTGATATGGGTTGGATCGGCCCAAATTAGATATTAGAGAAAATTTTTTATATATATATATATATATATATATATATAAAAAACCAAACACATACATACATAACAGGAGTCTTGCTAGAATGTGCTCTGCTACAAAAATTCCACCAACGACCGACTCCAGGCTTGTGCAAAAACAACAAATACCTTTTATTCAGGTATCTCAAAAACAAAGGTATACATAAAACAAAGATCACTGTCTTTTTAGTATAAACTACCAGGGAGGTTAGGGTCTGCCTCACTCCCTCTTACTAAATAAAGAACCCTTAAGGTCTTCACTGTCCCTAGCAGGCCTATCACCTGGACACTAACTGCCTTCAGGAGCCCTGACTCATGGGAGAGACTCCTCTTTAAACCCAGCACCCAGGTGCTGGCTGATGAAGCAGCTTCTTGGGCTAAGAATCCTATAAGACCTGGTCTGGGCTAAATGGATGGGAACCTGGTCCATCCACACTTCCCATCCACCCCCAGGACCCTGTGTGTAGCTTACAGGTTGCAAGGTACCTCTCCTGCCACAATATATATATTTGTTAGATTGTGCTACCTCCGGTCTGCATTCTTTCACACCCCAGCTGTCTAAAAGTTCTCCAGTGTCCCCTAGTGGATAAAAGAGAAATGTACAACTTGAATGCTGCTAGCTCCGTGTGTAACCATATTTTATTAAAGGTCCATGCTCCCAGATAACTGGACACCCTTTTATTCAATGTGCCAGTGTCAAATGAAGTGTGTTTGTTAGGCAGCTGCGGCCGCACATCGCTGATCGCACTCCCACTGCTCACTGCTAGCAAAGTGTGCGCCGTCTACTGTTAGCCGGCAAATGCACTGCTTTCCCGTGTGATGGAGTACTCACAGCGCGGCCGGGGTCCAATCTCCTCCAAATGACAAATAACTCTCTGGGGCAAATCAGATATCATATGGGGTCCTCCGCGGACAATATGTGGGTAACAGGCTCCTTCTAATGCGTTTCTCTCTTATATAGTGGGAGCTTTTTTACAGAGTAATTATAAGCCAGTCACAGAGCCTTTATATACCCACTGTCTTGATTAGTATATATATATTTCATTGGTCAAACAGGTTTTTTTTAATGCTTAATAACTTCAAATAGAAACACATGATTAGCTTCACTGCTTTTAAAGACGTAATTGTTAGTACTTCTCTATTACACAAAGCTACACATTTGCTTATACCCGACCAGATACTCCTGACATTAGACCCAGTTCATCTATAGTAACTCCTAGAGTATTTACCGTAGACCTTTTATGTTGTAGTTCTGAGACGTGTCCGAGTCACATTTATTGATACCGTATTCAGAATAGAAAACATACCAGAAAACTCTAAAACGGGAACCGCACTTGAAATACGAATCAGCAGGTAAGAGCCGCCCTATCTGAATGCTGGATGGATTTGTGGGCCGATGCAGAGGACACGTGTCTGACTCACTCCCTGTGCCCTTCCCCTGCAGGACTGTGTATTCTGATGAGACAGTGGACGAGCAGTCTGGTATTAATGTGCACAGACCTTCAGCGTTCGCTCACAAGGTTCTCGAACTAAGTGGCGTTTCCTTTTTTTGGGATGAGTTCCTGGCGTCTGCAAAATCCTCCCCTGTTTGTTCAGCAGCAAAAGTGGTAAGAAAAAGCCAGATCCTAGCCTGCGGAGTGTTACAATCCCTTGCACTACTTCGTTGGGATATAGGGGGTCATTCCGAGTTGATCGCTCGCTGCCGATTTTCGCAGCGATCGGGTGAAAAAACGGCATTTATGCACATGCGTATGGCCCGCAATGCGCACGCGTGACGTACAGGTACAAAGCTCTTTGTGGTTGTGCTCAGGTTCTAGCGAAGTTTTCCTTCACACCGATGGGCGCAAGAAGATTGACATGAAGTGGGCGTTTCTGGGTGTCAACTGACCGTTTTCAGGGAGTGTTTGCAAAAACGCAGGCGTGTCTGAAAAAACGCAGGCGTGGCTGGGCGGGTGTATGACGTCAAATCCGGACACGAATAGGCTGAAGTGATCGCAAGCGCTGAGTAGGTTCAGAGCTACTCAGAAACTGCACAAACTGTTTTTGCAGAGCTCGGCTGCACAGGCGTTCGTACTTCTGCGAAGCTAAAATACACTCCCCAGTGGGAGGCGGCATAGCGTTTGCACGGCCGCTAAAACTAGCTAGCGAGCGATCAACTCGGAATGACCCCCATAATTTTTAGATATTATAAAATAGCCAAACAATGTGATCAGCAAGTATATTTATTATGGCCCTAATGGTGTGGCATTTGTATATTATCCCCATGCTTGCGTGGGTTTACTCTGGGTACTCCGGTTTCCTCCCACAAACCAAAAATATACTAGTAGGTTCATTGGCTCCTGAAAAAGACAAAAATAACTTTTAAAAATGAATCCTAGCGTGTAAGTGTGCATGTACATGTGTTTAGGGCAGACTAGATGGGCCAAGTGGTTCTTATCTGCCGTCACATTCTATGTTTCTATACATAGTACGAAAAAATTATAGATCCGTCAGTTAAACGGACTTGTGTACTACTACTCTAGGGGATATCCAATTACTAGTGAATTAACATCGGTTTCTGACTTTTTTCCCGATGTTTCACCGATTTTTATTTTTTATTTTTTTTATACATGCTATCCAATATGGATCGCCCATACAAACACAAAAACAAAAAAAAGCTGACCTCCTGAAAACACACAGGTTCAGTGAAACCTGTGTGTTTTCAGTAGAAACAGCCCTGTTTTCGCATGAAAACGAGTCTGTTTCCGGGGATTTGGCTCCCTGGGGCAGGCGAAACAAAATCCACGATAACCGCGGTGACCTGCAGTGTCCTTTGGCCGTCGCAGCAGCGGCAGGCTGGGACTGCAGGGAGGGCGCCGCGGCCCAGGAGCCAGCACTTGGCTCTTAACCCGTGCAGCACCGTGACCCAATACCCCGTCTTCCCCCGGTCACATGGGGAGCGGTCATGTGACCGGAGGGAGCCAGAACTGTAGCGCTGCATCGGATGCTGTCAGGAGCCAGCACCTGGTGCAGCATCAGGTAACCCCCGATAAGCTGCCGCTTGTGCCGGCTTATCAGGGCTAATAGGATAGCCCTCGGTGGGACAATTAGCCCCGGTAAATTACCGGGGCTAATTGGATATCTCTCTCTGAATCAGCCCTTATATGTATGGTTTTGCTTAACATGCAGGTCTCACATGCGGATGTCTATTGCTGCATCCCTCCTTAACGCTTCGTAGTAATAACACAACTACCTGTTGAAGCATAGATTAGTGGGACAAGCCTTTGAGGCGGTGGGCCTGGTTCTGAGTCGGACACAAAAGCGCATGCAGCTGCGTCTATAGGGGTGATTCAGAGCTAAAAATAGCACATCTACGATCACAATCTCTGACATGCGGGGGGGACGCTTAGCACAGGGCTAGTCCGCCCCGCAAGCCAACCGTCATCCCCGGAGGTGATGCTTTTACACCTGGCGAGTAGCCCCCTGCCAACGCATACTAGCTGCCGAGGTGGGTAACATTTGGTGCGTGATTGGTTACAATACTGTACACTGATCTGTAACGTGTATTGAAAGGAGATATAGACAGAAATGAATATGTATGACCTCAGTATATATTGATAATAGTAATAATGAGCACTATGACTGTATAGATTATGGAAATTCTGTTATTGAAACTTAACATTTGCCATTTTGTTTGTTTGTTTTTTTGCAAGGAAACTGAGCCAAAACTGTCACCCAGCTGGAACCCCAAACCGGTGTTTGAGCCGCATCCACAGTTCACTAGAAGTGTAACGGAAGTCACGCCCTCAGAACCCGTGCAGATTGCGGCACTGGTCGGGAGAATTGAGCTGGGACTCATCCTAAAACAGAATGAAGTACTTCCTGGGGCAAAGGTCAGTTTCACATACACAACACATATTTTCTCCTAGGTATTGCGGATTGTTGCCGTTTAACCGTTAAATTGCCAACAACTAGTGGAATATGATTAACAGATCTTCTCAAACATGGCTGGATCCCATGAAGGTTATATAGTCCAGTCAGAATGAACGCTGACCGTGAAATAGCAGTTACCACCGGGGGCACATGTTACGCCTTTAAAAAGTCACCCCTGGGGTTACTGGCTCTCACCGTCATGTTGGGGTCATGCACCCCAGATTCAATCTTAGGGTTAAATTTACTAAGATGGGAGTACTAGTTAAGATGGGATGTTGCCTATACCAACCAATCATATTCCAGGTATTGTCTTCTAGAAGGTGCTAGATAAATGACAAGCGGAATCTGGTTGCTATGGGCAACATCCCATCTTAACCCCTTCAGTGGTGAGTTTTCAATTTAAAAACACACCCTGGGGTTATGGGGGTGTTTTTAAATTGGCAGGGGAGATAGTGCAGGGGGTACGAGTGATGGCAGGGCGAGGTTATTGCCTGCGGAGATCGCCAGCCCCAGGGCTGATTCCCGGCTGCCTTGCGGCGCCTGGGAATCGGCATAAACCGTTTTACAGCTAAGCCTGCCCCCGGCCAATAGGAGTCCGGAGGGCGGGCTAAACTCCATAATGGAGAATGCTGATTCCCGGGCGCTGTGCACGCTGCACGGCTGTCCCCAGGGAATCAGGAGGTAGTATGCACGAAATCTTCCAGGGTAGCCAGCGCCGGCTAGCCCGGAAGATTTCTGTGCATACCACCGAAGGGGTTAAATAGAACTCCCATCTTAGTAAATTTACCCCGTAGTCTCAACGGTCCCCATACACTAGGACGATAATGCCCGATTTAATCCGATTTCGGGCATTCGGCCCGGTATATCGGATGAAATCGGGCATTTTGGAGGTGTTTCTGATCCGCGTTCCTGTGAGCATCAGATCGGATCCTCCAGATTGAATGTGCTGCACATTCAATCTGGTCCGACCCCGCAGGCGCGGCTGGGATCACCCAAGATACATCGTATGCAAAAGGACAGCGTACGATGCATCTCTGGCGATCCTGCCCACCCCGGGAGACTGCCGGGTGATCGCGTGCGACATGTCAGACGGACATGTCGCGTAAGTGTATGGGGCCCTTTAGGAACCCACCAGAGGCGAGGTCACCTAGATGCTGGTTGGGCTAGTATTTTTTGGCAAAAAAGTATACCAAGAACCTTGTGGAGTGTGCACCAGCACTATACTTTCTTTGTGGAACTACAAGTCCCAGCATGTTAGCACCTCCTGCTATATCTGTAACTAGGGTGTGCAGTCCAAGATCCCTCTCCCCCATACAAAAAAAGTAATTGTCTGTTCCAGATACAAAGGTACTTGCTTTGCTGCGACCTTAGAACCATGCCCTGTACCAATCCACTGTCCCGAATTCCGAGGGTCATCTCCAAATCACTGGCCGTGAAATACATGGAGTTTGTACAGAAGTTGGCGGAGCTGCACCAAGAAGTGGCCATTTTTGGGTGTATCATTTGTGGGGGGTTTTAAGGATTGTAGGTGTGGCATGTAAATGATGGAGGTATGAGTGACGTTTTATACATCTTCAGGAGTACTGCAATACTCGGTGATGTGCACATTGCCAATAATTGCGTTACAGTAACCACAGAGATCTGATCTGTGATGCTTGTGGCTGCGAGTTGCCACGGAAACTATCCGAACGCTGGCAACTCGCGGCCGCTGCTAATAATCCCAATGCCCATTTTTCATCTGAAAGCGCACGTGTGTTTTTGTTCTTTTTTTTAGTTTTCTTGTCATTCTGTGACCAGTCTAACCACAACAAAGATTGACAACAAGCTCTACCAAACTGCGTATTCTGACTCCCTTTATTGCTGCAATGTTTGTGTGTTTTATCATTGCCTAGCTACACTGAATGAGACGCTTTCTGACCATTCATGGGAATTATTCACTGAACAATGCATATTGTAGACACGTTAGATGTAGGCTTGGTTATTAAGGACTTGGGCCTTATGGCCCTACACACTGGCAGATTCATTAATGAACGAGAACTCGTTCATATCGTGCAGTGTGTAGGCACCAACGATGAACGATGCGCGGCCCCGCGCTCGTTCATCGTTGGTGCCCCGTCGCTTGTGCATGCAGGCCAATATGGACGAGATTGTCCATATAAGCATGCATTCCTATGGCGCCGGGTGACGGGGGGGAGTGAAGAAACTTCACTCCCCCCCCCCCCCACCCCCCTCCGGGTCGTCCGTCTGCCGTATCGGCGGTCAGGCATCTCGGCGGCAGTCTGTAGGGCCCTTAACAGGAGGTTGTGGCCAACTTTTGGGCCGCTTATGATTTGTGATTAAGCTTCGGTAACGATAACCGATTTCTGATTTCCTTTAGCTGGATGTGGACGGGCGCATTGATTCCTTTCACGTCTTCCTTTCTCCGAGGCAAGTTCACCTCCTGCTGGATTTGTTGTCGGCAATTGCTGGGCCAGGTAAGGAAAGCTGTTCACGCGCCGCGTGTTCCCTGGGTGCTCAGACCGCGCTCGGGGCTGTCGGATAAATCACTCCCTGACATTGTGATTTCAGCCCTGTCCTTTAGTTGACCCGTCCCAAAACATCTGTTCAATTTTATTTTCTGTAATCTTCTTACGGTGCGTTAGCTGCAGGGCACCATTGTAATTTGTTAATGGCATTCTATGTAAAATGTATTATATTTTTTCAAGCATTAATGTAAGTGCCTTAATGTGATTTTATGCAAAAAGTGTATAATTTTATTTAAATTTAAGCGCATTCTTATGTAGCATCATTTATTTTTTATGCCGTTTTAAAATAAGCTTGCGCTATTCTTGGGATAAATGTCTGCATCTGATTGGAATTTATGAAAGCAGCTCTTCTCTATAAGTGCACACAGAAATGATGCACAAACACTAAAGGTTACAGTAATGTGCGAGAGGTCAACAAATCTCAGCCTGTCTGTATGACACATGCTATCGCCACTGGGCAAATGGTTTGTTTTTTTATAATCGTATTTTTTTTTCTTGAATTAAAGGTTTATCAAGAAAATAATCAGATTGTAATACAGAACACACATATGTAGGAAAGATTTTAAGAGACAAACAAAATAAAGATACAGATATTGACCAAAACATGGATAAGGTGGTGGTAACTGGCAAAAGTTGCTGGGGGATCTGCTCCTCCCACTACATAACTTTCAGTCTGTGGCTTCCTGTTGCCTCCATTCCCCTCCTCACATCATGTCACTGCCCCTGTCACATGCAGCCCTGTCCTCACTGACACATCACTCATCTCCTGATATACTCTGTGCTGCTGGGGATACTGCTCCTCCCACTATATAACTCCCAGTCTGTGGCTTCCTGCTGCCTCCATTCCCCTCCTCACATCATGTCACTGCCCCTGTCACATGCAGCCCTGTCCTCACTGACACATCACTCATCTCCTGATATACTCTGTGCTGCTGGGGATACTGCTCCTCCCACTATATAACTCTCAGTCTGTAGCTTTCTGCTGCCTCCATTCCCTCCTCACATCATGTCACTGCCTCTGTCACATGCAGCCCTGTCCTCACTGACACATCACTCATCTCCTGATATACTCTGTGCTGCTGGGGGAAACCTGCTCCTCCCACTATATAACTCTCAGTCTGTGGCTTCCTGCTGCCTCCATTCCCCTCCTCACATCCTGTCACTGCCCCTGTCACATGCAGCCCTGTCCTCACTGACACATCACTCATCTCCTGATATACTCTGTGCTGCTGGAGACCCTGCTCCTCCCACTATATATATAACTCTCAGTCTGTGGCTTCCTTCTGCCTCTATTCCCCTCCTCACATCCTGTTACTGCCCCTGTCACATGCAGCCCTGCTGTCACTGACACATCACTCCTCTCCTGATATTCTCTGTGCTGCTGCGGACCCTGCTCCTCCCACTGACCTACACTGAGAGATCTCACATGGGAAGGAACGGGGAAATGTCTCTTCCAGAGGGGCGGAGGACTGACCTACACTGAGAGATCTCACATGGGAAGGAACGGGGAAATGTCTCTTCCACAGGGGCAGAGGACTGACCTACACTGAGAGATCTCACATGGGAGGGAACGGGGAAATGTCTCTTCCACAGGGGCAGAGGACTGACCTACACTGAGAGATCTCACATGGGAGGGAACGGGGAAATGTCTCTTCCACAGGGGCGGAGGACTGACCTACACTGAGAGATCTCACATGGGAGGGAACGGGGAAATGTCTCTTCCACAGGGGCGGAGGACTGACCTACACTGAGAGATCTCACATGGGAGGGAACGGGGAAATGTCTCTTCCACAGGGGCGGAGGACTGACCTACACTGAGAGATCTCACATGGGAGGGAACGGGGAAATGTCTCTTCCACAGGGGCGGAGGACTGACCTACACTGAGAGATCTCACATGGGAGGGAACGGGGAAATGTCTCTTCCACAGGGGCGGAGGACTGACCTACACTGAGAGATCTCACATGGGAAGGAACGGGGAAATGTCTCTTCCACAGGGGCGGAGGACTGACCTACACTAAGAGATCTCACATGGGAGGGAACGGGGAAATGTCTCTTCCAGAGGGGCAGAGGACTGACCTACACTGAGAGATCTCACATGGGAGGGAACGGGGAAATGTCTCTTCCAGAGGGGCGGAGGACTGACCTACACTGAGAGATCTCACATGGGAGGGAACGGGAAATGTCTCTTCCACAGGGGCAGAGGACTGACCTACACTGAGAGATCTCACATGGGAGGGAACGGGGAAATGTCTCTTCCAGAGGGGCGGAGGACTGACCTACACTGAGAGATCTCACATGGGAGGGAACGGGGAAATGTCTCTTCCACAGGGGCGGAGGACTGACCTACACTGAGAGATCTCACATGGGAGGGAACGGGGAAATGTCTCTTCCACAGGGGCGGAGGACTGACCTACACTGAGAGATCTCACATGGGAGGGAACGGGGAAATGTCTCTTCCACAGGGGCGGAGGACTGACCTACACTGAGAGATCTCACATGGGAAGGAACGGGGAAATGTCTCTTCCACAGGGGCGGAGGACTGACCTACACTGAGAGATCTCACATGGGAGGGAACGGGGAAATGTCTCTTCCACAGGGGCGGAGAACTGACCTACACTGAGAGATCTCACATGGGAAGGAACGGGGAAATGTCTGCTCCCCGGGGACGGAGCGCCCATAGCATGTGACATACACTGTGAGATCTCACATGGGAAGGAACGGAGAAATGTCTGCTCCCCGGGGGCGGAGCGCCCATAGCATGTGACATACACTCTGAGATCTCACATGGGAAGGAACGGGGAAATGTCTACTCCCCAGGGGCGGAGCACTATCATGTGACATACACTGTGAGAGATCTCAGCAGTGTCAGATAAGATGCCTGTCTGTCTGTGTATGTCCGACATAAGTGATATATGCAATTATCTTATTCAGGTTTTCATAAATTAAAAATGATTTGTGGAAAATGTTTCTGCAAGAGTTTCATTAGTGTGTCAGCTCTCACAGGCAGGGCCATCCTCCCTCTTGTTTCTCCCTTAGCACTACCTATACCTCCTGTGCCTCCCTCTTGTTTCTCCCTTAGCACTACCCATGCCACCTGTGCCCCCCTCTTGTTCCTGCCTTAGCACTACCTATGCCTTCTGTGCCTCCCTCTTGTACCTCCCTTAGCACGACCCATGCCATCTGTGCCTCCCTCTTAGCACTAATTATGCCTTCTGTTCTTCCCTTACCACTATCCATACCATCCTCTTTGTTTCTCCCTTAGCACTACCCATGCCACCTGTGCCTCTTCTTGTTCCTGCCTTAGCACTACCTATGCCTTCTGTTCCTCCCTCTTTTTCGTCCCTTACCACTATCCATGCCACCTGTGCCTCTCTCTTGTTTCTCCCTTAGCACTACCAATGCCAGCTGTGCCTCCCTCTTGTTCCTCCCTTAGCACTTCCTGTGCCTCCCTCTTGTTCCTCCTTTAGCACTACTTATACCACTTGTGCCTCCTTCTTGTTCCTCCCTAAGCAGTACCTGGGGGGCATGCTGGTCACAGGTAATAGTGCAGAGAGGGGACACGCTATTTGGAAGTCCTGCCTACTACCACTGTAAGACCATCCCCATCAATAATTCCTGTATTTGTCTCCTGAAATACTGATTATTGATGTCTTTTAAGAGCTGAGAGGCGTTACGCTTTTATTAAGGGTTGTTATACATTTGAATAATGTGATTATATTGGAATATTGGCACGTATATGTGTGTCTTTCCATATAGAGTGTGGCAGTGAGTGCAGATGGAATTCCTTTGTTGTATACTGATACATTATATCTGTGTGACATTCTCAGAGAACTCCAGCCGGGTAGGGATGTCCAGGAAAGACCGGAAGAGTCGTCCGATGCAGCAAGAGGATGAGTTTCGCCTCCAGATGGAGTTGAAACGGTATCTAAAAAAGGAGGACATGTCTGGGGGGGTATCTGCGGAGCACAGCTTCTATGAGACCGATACGGCAAAGACCCCCTCTAGCCATGGTAAGGACCGCTGTGCTTTGCTGGGCACGTCTTAGCTTACAGTCTGTACCATGACCACATTGTATCCCAGGATATTACTCTGGGGGTCATTCTGAGTTGATCGCTCGCTAGCAACTTTTTGCAGCACTGCTGTCAGGTTAAAACTCTGCAAAACTGCGCATGCGTATGCACCGCAATGCACAGGCACGTCGTACGGGTACAAAGAGGATCGGTGCTGGGCAATGGATTAATGAAGAATCCATTCGCACGGGCGATCGCAAGGTGATTGACAGGAAGAGGGCGTTTGTGAGTGTCAACTGACCATTTTCTGGGAGTGTTTGGGAAAACGCAGGCGTGTCCAAGCGTTTGCAGGGCGGGTGTCTGACGTCAATTCCGGGACCAAAAAGAGTGAAGTGATCGCAGCGGCTGAGTAAGTCTAGAGCTACTTAGAAACTGCACAAAATGTTTTTGTACCGCTTGGCTGCAAAGGCGTTCGCACACTTACAAAGCGAAAATACACTCCCCCATAGGCAGCGACTATCTGAGCGCAGCGCTGCAAAAAGTTGCTAGCGAGCGATCAACTCGGAATGACCCCCATTGTGCTATCTTTTGTGCAATGACCCATTTGTTTTGCCTTGGCACAGTATATGGAGTTAGTGTGAGTGGTCCGTCCCGTGTCATCCAACCCAGATCCCGTTCATAGAATCGGGAGAGACGGATCCCTGATGCTACGGTTTTGTCTTGTAAGCGATTGCCCGTTTAAAAAAAAGTCCAAAATTGGCCGGCATCTCGCACCTCCGGCGATCTCTGACGCCATTACATCCCACCGATGGTGCAGCTAAGCCACATGGACCACGGTGCCTCAAGTGGGGCTTTTTAGTATACCCAGAACTGTGGTGTATGAGGAAACAATTGTATGCGTGGACGACGAAACCTTCCTACATATAACAATTCCCTCCTAAACCCTCTCTGGATAAAGCGAGTGTTTTGTGTTGTGAAACAACCTTGCTCTAGTAACTCTATTTACTATAAAGGCCATGTACAAAGGACAAAATATGCTATCTGGAAATCAGTTCCACCCTTAATGCCAACTTTTCTGTTTTCCCCTTAAGTCCTGCTGAGCTTACCTCCAGTGATTAGCGATCGTGAGGTGACCTTGGGGCTGTGTTGTCTATCTCATGGTTTTCTCTGACGTCCTAGTGGATGCTGGGAACTCCGTAAGGACCATGGGGAATAGCGGCTCCGCAGGAGACTGGGCACAAAAGTAAAGCTTTAGGACTACCTGGTGTGCACTGGCTCCTCCCCCTATGACCCTCCTCCAAGCCTCAGTTAGATTTTTGTGCCCGGCCGAGAAGGGTGCATTCTATGACTCTCCTGAGTTTCTAAGAAAAAGTTTAGTTTTAGGTTTCTTATTTTCAGTGAGACCTGCTGGCAACAGGCTCACTGCATCGAGGGACTAAGGGGAGAAGAAGCGAACCTGCCTGCTTGCAGCCAGCTTGGGCTTCTTGGCTACTGGACACCATTAGCTCCAGAGGGACCGAACACAGGCCCAGCCTCGGAGTCCGGTCCCAGAGCCGCGCCGCCGGCCCCCTTACAGAGCCAGAAGCAAGAAGAGGTCCGGAAAATCGGCGGCAGAAGACATCAGTCTTCACCAAGGTAGCGCACATCACTGCAGCTGTGCGCCATTGCTCCTCAGGCACACTTCACACTCCGGTCACTGAGGGTGCAGGGCGCTGGGGGGGGGCGCCCTGAGCAGCAATAAAAACACCTTGGCTGGCGAAAATACCTCACATATAGCCCCCAGGGCTATATGGATGTATTTTAACCCCTGCCAGAATACAGCAAAAAGCGGGAGAAAAGTCAGCCGAGAAGGGGGCGGAGCCTATCTCCTCAGCACACAGGCGCCATTTTCCCTCACAGCTCCGCTGGAAGGACGTCTCCCTGACTCTCCCCTGCAGTCCTGCACTACAGAAAAGGGTAAAACAAGAGAGGGGGGCACTAATTGGGCGCAGTATTAACATAACAGCAGCTATAAGGGGAAAAACACATATAAGGTTATCCCTATATATATATATATATATATATATATATATATATATATATATATATATAGCGCTCTGGTGTGTGCTGGCATACTCTCCCTCTGTCTCCCCAAAGGGCTAGTGGGGTCCTGTCCTCTATCAGAGCATTCCCTGTGTGTGGGCTGTGTGTCGGTACGATTGTGTCGACATGTATGAGGAGGAAAATGATGTGGAGGCGGAGCAATTGCCGGTAATGGTAATGTCACCCCCTAGGGAGTCGACACCTGAGTGGATGAACTTATGGAAGGACTTACGTGATAGTGTCAGCTCTTTACAAAAGACAGTTGATGACATGAGACAGCCGGCTACTCAGCTTGTGCCTGTCCAGGCGTCTCAAAGGCCATCAGGGGCTCTAAAACGCCCGTTACCTCAGATGGCAGATACAGACGCCGACACGGATACTGACTCCAGTGTCGACGGTGAAGAGACAAATGTGACTTCCAGTAGGGCCACACGTTACATGATTGAGGCAATGAAAGATGTTTTACACATTTCTGATAGTACAAGTACCACTAAAAAGGGTATTATGTTTAGTGAGAAAAAACTACCCGTAGTTTTTCCTGCATCTGATGAATTAAATGAAGTGTGTGATGAAGCGTGGGTTTCCCCCGATAAAAAACTGATAATTCCTAAAAAGTTATTGGCATCATACCCTTTCCCGCCAGAGGATAGGGCACGTTGGGAAACACCCCCTAGGGTGGATAAAGCGCTCACACGCTTGTCAAAACAAGTGGCACTACCGTCTCCTGATACGGCCGCCCTTAAGGAACCTGCTGACACAGCCAGTTCCCAGGAACAGAAGCCCTCTCCCGCTTCTGCCAAGTCCTCAGCATGACGCTGGGGCTTTACAAGCGGACTCGGGTACGGTAGGGGCCCGTCTCAAGAATTTCAGCGCGCAGTGGGCTCACTCACAAGTGGACCCCTGGATCCTTCAGGAGGTATCTCAGGGGTACAAATTGGAATTCGAGACGTCTCCCCCTCGCCGTTTCCTAAAGTCTGCTTTACCGACGTCTCCCTTCGACAGGGAGGCGGTATTGGAAGCCATTCACAAGCTGTATTCCCAGCGGGTGATAATCAAGGTACCCCTCCTGCAACAGGGAAAGGGGTATTATTCCACACTGTTTGTGGTACCGAAGCCGGACGGCTCGGTGAGACCTATTTTAAATCTAAAATCTTTGAACACTTACATACAGAGGTTCAAATTCAAGATGGAGTCATTTAGAGCAGTGATCGCGAACCTGGAAGAAGGGGATTATATGGTGTCTCTGGACATCAAGGATGCTTACCTCCATGTCCCAATTTACCCTTCTCATCAAGGGTACCTCAGGTTTGTGGTACAGAACTGCCACTATCAGTTTCAGACGCTGCCGTTTGGATTGTCCACGGCGCCCCGGGTCTTTACCAAAGTAATGGCCGAAATGATGATACTCCTTCGAAAGAAAGGAGTTTTGATTATCCCTTACTTGGACGATCTCCTGATAAGGGCAAGATCCAGGGAACAGTTGGTAGTCAGAGTAGCACTATCTCAAGTAGTGCTGCGGCAACACGGTTGGATTCTCAATATCCCAAAATCGCAGCTGATCCCGACGACACGTCTTCTATTCCTTGGAATGATCCTGGACACAGTCCAGAAAAAGGTGTTTCTCCCGGAAGAGAAAGCCAGGGAGTTATCCGAGCTAGTCAGAAACCTACTAAAACCAGGCCAAGTATCAGTGCATCAATGCACAAGGGTCCTGGGAAAAATGGTGGCTTCCTACGAAGCAATCCCGTTCGGCAGATTCCACGCAAGAACATTCCAGTGGGACCTGCTGGACAAATGGTCCGGATCGCATTTTCAGATGCATCAGCGGATAACCCTGTCTCCAAGGACAAGGGTGTCTCTCCTGTGGTGGTTGCAGAGTGCTCATCTTCTCGAGGGCCGCAGATTCGGCATTCAGGACTGGGTCCTGGTGACCACAGATGCCAGCCTGCGAGGCTGGGGAGCAGTCACACAGGGAAGAAATTTCCAGGGCTTGTGGTCAAGCCTGGAGACATCACTTCACATAAATATTCTGGAGTTGAGAGCCATTTACAATGCTCTAAGCCAAGCAAGACCTCTGCTTCAAGGTCTGCCGATACTGATCCAGTCGGACAACATAACGGCAGTCGCCCACGTAAACAGACAGGGCGGCACAAGAAGCAGGAGGGCAATGGCAGAAGTTGCAAGGATTCTTCGCTGGGCGGAAAATCATGTGATAGCACTGTCAGCAGTGTTCATTCCGGGAGTGGACAACTGGGAAGCAGACTTCCTCAGCAGGCACGACCTCCACCCGGGAGAGTGGGGACTTCACCCAGAAGTCTTCCACATGATTGTAAACCGTTGGGAAAAACCAAAGGTGGACATGATGGCGTCCCGCCTCAACAAAAAACTGGACAGGTATTGCGCCAGGTCAAGGGACCCTCAGGCAATAGCTGTGGACGCTCTGGTAACACCGTGGGTGTACCAGTCAGTGTATGTGTTCCCTCCTCTGCCTCTCATACCCAAGGTACTGAGAATTATAAGACGGAGAGGAGTGAGAACTATACTCGTGGCTCCGGATTGGCCAAGAAGGACTTGGTACCCGGAACTTCAAGAGATGCTCACAGAGGACCCATGGCCTCTACCTCTAAGAAGGGACCTGCTCCAGCAAGGACCCTGTCTGTTCCAAGACTTACCGCGGCTGCGTTTGACGGCATGGCGGTTGAACGCCGGATCCTGAAAGAGAAAGACATTCCGGAGGAAGTCATCCCTACCCTGATCAAAGTCAGGAAGGATGTAACCATAAAGCATTATCACCGCATTTGGCGGAAATACGTTGCTTGGTGCGAGGCCAGGAAGGCCCCTACGGAGGAATTTCAACTGGGTCGATTCCTACATTTCCTGCAGACAGGAGTGTCTATGGGCCTCAAATTGGGATCCATAAAGGTTCAGATTTCGGCCCTGTCGATTTTCTTCCAGAAAGAACTGGCTTCAGTGCCTGAAGTTCAGACGTTTGTCAAGGGGGTGCTGCATATACAGCCTCCTTTTGTGCCTCCAGTGGCACCTTGGGATCTCAATGTCGTTTTGGGGTTCCTAAAATCACATTGGTTTGAACCGCTTAAATCTGTGGATTTAAAATATCTCACGTGGAAAGTGGTCATGTTGTTGGCCTTGGCTTCGGCCAGGCGCGTGTCAGAATTGGCGGCTTTATCCTGTAAAAGCCCTTACCTGATTTTTCATACGGACAGGGCAGAATTGAGGACTCGTCCTCAATTTCTCCCTAAGGTGGTTTCAGCGTTTCACCTGAACCAGCCTATTGTGGTACCTGCGGCTACTAGGGACTTGGAGGACTCCAAGTTACTGGACGTAGTCAGGGCCCTGAAAATATATGTTTCCAGGACGGCTGGAGTCAGAAAATCTGACTCGCTGTTTATTCTGTATACACCCAACAAGCTGGGTGCTCCTGCTTCTAAGCAGACTATTGCTCGTTGGATTTGTAGTACAATTCAGCTTGCACATTCTGTGGCAGGCCTGCCACAGCCAAAATCTGTAAAAGCCCATTCCACACGGAAGGTGGGCTCTTCTTGGGCGGCTGCCCGAGGGGTCTCGGCTCTGCAACTTTGCCGAGCAGCTACTTGGTCAGGGGCAAATACGTTTGCTAAATTCTACAAATTTGATACCCTGGCTGAGGAGGACCTGGAGTTCTCTCATTCGGTGCTGCAGAGTCATCCGCACTCTCCCGCCCGTTTGGGAGCTTTGGTATAATCCCCATGGTCCTTACGGAGTTCCCAGCATCCACTAGGACGTCAGAGAAAATAAGAATTTACTTACCGATAATTCTATTTCTCGTAGTCCGTAGTGGATGCTGGGCGCCCATCCCAAGTGCGGATTGTCTGCAATACTTGTACATAGTTATTGTTAACTAATTCGGGTTATTGTTATTGTGAGCCATCTTTCCAGAGGCTCCTCTGTTATCATGCTGTTAACTGGGTTCATATCACAAGTTGTACGGTGTGATTGGTGTGGCTGGTATGAGTCTTACCCGGGATTCATGAATCCTTCCTTATTGTGTACGCTCGTCCGGGCACAGTATCCTAACTGAGGCTTGGAGGAGGGTCATAGGGGGAGGAGCCAGTGCACACCAGGTAGTCCTAAAGCTTTACTTTTGTGCCCAGTCTCCTGCGGAGCCGCTATTCCCCATGGTCCTTACGGAGTTCCCAGCATCCACTACGGACTACGAGAAATAGAATTATCGGTAAGTAAATTCTTATTTTTGTTGTCTTTCTATTCTTTTTACCTATTCTATGTTATGATTCTGCAGATTTTTAAAACCAGCTTTCCTCCGATTTAGATGAAGAAGTCTTCTTCTCAATGGCCGATATGGACATGTCCCACAGTCTCTCTTCTCTCCCCCCACTTGGAGAGCCACCAACAGTGGATTTAGACCTGTCACTTAGCAGCACCTATACGACGTCTCCTATTGGGTCACCACAAGGGGGCGCTGTGGTAAGTCCAGCCTGTTTTGCCTATACAATACTGGTTTGATAATATATGGCTGATTTATTTCATTGTTGGCGCATCTGCCCAACATAAGATGTGCAAGATTGCTATACTGACAACCACCTCTAAAATATCCCCGGGATGTCGCAAACTACTTTTGATTCTTTCAGCCGTGGCAAAAATTTTTATTTTACAGCAATGGCTACATCCATCTCCTCCTTCACTACAAATGTTTAGAGATGAACTCTTTCACATGTTTAAGATGGATTGGATGGAGACTTCGTTACATAAAGAGCAACACATTGAGACATTTTTTGATGTTTCGGAGTCTTTTATTGATACTTTAAACATTTCAATAAAGAAACAGATTCACAATTGTTTTCGTACTACTCTGTGGTATGAGACAAAAACATTTTTATTTGATCTTCCCATTTGATTTGGTTAAAATCCTTTCCCCTCCTCTTTTTCTTATCCTATCCACCATTCTTCTCTTTTTCCTACTCTTCTATAACCTCTTCCCCCACTTTTTTTTTTTCTCTCCTTTCTTCTCTTCATTCTCTCTCCTTGAGAGTTTGCTCTTTAATGATTAATTACATAACTTGCTGATATTCTACGGCTTCTATGTTCTTCATAAAACATCCTGTACTACCATCATTGTATAATGTATTGTTTTTCATTTACTACTTCTATTACTGCTTTGTTGGTATTGTAACTAAAACGTTTAAAAGAAAATTGCAATAAAAACATTTTTCTTAAAAAAAAAAATGTGCAAGATTGCCACAATGCGGCTGCACACAGGGGGTCATTCTGAGTTGTTCGCTAGCTGCAATCGTTCGCTGTGCAGCGTTGAGGCAAAAAAACTGCACTTCTGCACATGCGGCGCAATTTACTATTACAACGAATAATGTAGTTTCACACAGGGTCTAGCGAAGCTTTTCAGTCGCACTGCTGGCCGCAGAGTGATTGACATGAAGTGGACAATTCTGGGTGTCAACTGACCGTTTTCAGGAAGTGTTCGGAAAAACGCAGACGTGCCAGGAAATACGCAGCCGTGGCTGGGTGAACACAGGGCGTGTTTGTGACTTCAAAACAGGAACTGAACAGTCTGAAGTCATCGCAAGCGCTGAGTAGGTTTTGAGCTACTCTGAAACTGCGCAAAAAACTTTGTAGCCGCTCTGCGATCCTTTCGTTCGCACTTCTGCTAAGCTAAAATACACTCCCAGTGGGAGGCGGCATAGCGTTTGCACGGCTGCTAAAAACTACTAGCGAGCGATCAACTCGGAATGACCACCACAATTCCTATCCGTATTTGGAACTGCAAACTTCTTACACTTCCCTTCATTTGCAGTGGGTGGAGGTAATGTACAAGCACAGAACAGTATGGGTGTGCAGACATAAATTAAGAATGTCAAGTTCTACATACAGAAACTTGGTGCATGTTTTGGAGTTGCTGATGGTTGCCGCAACTTTGCCATGTCTAGGTTTATGGTTACATATGTAATGTGGAAAACAGCCTGAACATGTCTAGTTTAGTAGGTGCATTTTCTTGTACCGGGAGCAAGTAAGTACAGGAAAACATTTTAGGTTGCCTTTATCATATTTATTCCAGACTTGCATCAGTGTTTTACTTCGTGTCTTTATTTGCAGACAACATGGGGTGACTATCATGATCACCTGAGACTGGAAGAGACAGTCGCACGAGGTGCTTCTTTCAAACCCAGCGTGAACCAAAACGGTCTAAAGAGAACCTGTAAGTCACATCTACGTATGTATAATGTTTCTGGGTGTGTTGCAATACCTCTATCCAGGCACAACATGGGGAGAAACAAAATGATTTTACATAAGTTCAAAGTGAAAAACAAGTCATCCGATAAATATTTCCAACTGTTGCAAACGTAATCGGGTGATAGGTTCTCAAAGTCCCGGGATATCAGCAAGTTAGCAGATAGATTTTAAAGCAGCAATGTTTAGTAAGGCAAAACCACCTGAGTTTTACATTGGTAAACCTTGCTGCTTTAAATTTACCAGCTTCCTCATTGAAATCTCTGGACTTTCAGAAACCTGAACCGTATTCTATTTACCCCACGGAGCGCAGATGCAAGACGCACAATGAGTTGGAAAGATGAACACGAGTAGGGAAGGGTGAAAGAGCAGACGGTGTCCTATAATGATTGCAGAGAGAGATGATGGGTTAGGCAGGGTCCAGGAGTTCCATGTACAAATGGTCATGGTGACACTAATTTATGCTTCATGTTTTGAGGAAGGCACAGAGATCCAGTATGTAGTATACCAATATACAGGAAGCCTTGTGCGTCCCTGCTGGGTCTGCATATAGCAATGTGAAGAGGTTCTTGTCTCAAGGTATTAACTCTGCAGGGTGGCCAAACTTTTGCAGACGCCATTTCTTATTTTCTGTTCTTTTGAAAGTGTAAATGATGGAAATAAAATCAAACTTTCTCTATCGTCCTAGTGGATGCTGGGGTTCCTGAAAGGACCATGGGGAATAGCGGCTCCGCAGGAGACAGGGCACAAAAAGTAAAGCTTTAGGATCAGGTGGTGTGCACTGGCTCCTCCCCCTATGACCCTCCTCCAAGCCTCAGTTAGGTTTTTGTGCCCGGCCGAGAAGGGTGCAATCTAGGTGGCTCTCCTAAAGAGCTGCTTAGAAAAGTTTAGCTTAGGTTTTTTATTTTACAGTGAGTCCTGCTGGCAACAGGATCACTGCATCGAGGGACTTAGGGGAGAAGAAGTGAACTCACCTGCGTGCAGGATGGATTGGCTTCTTTGGCTACTGGACATTAGCTCCAGAGGGACGATCACAGGTACAGCCTGGATGGTCACCGGAGCCTCGCCGCCGGCCCCCTTGCAGATGCTGAAAAGAGAAGAAGGTCCAGAATCGGCGGCAGAAGACTCCTCAGTCTTCTTAAGGTAGCGCACAGCACTGCAGCTGTGCGCCATTGCTCTCAGCACACTTCACACGGCAGTCACTGAGGGTGCAGGGCGCTGGGGGGGGGGCGCCCTGGGCAGCAATGAAAATCCTTTTTTTTTGGCAAAAAATACCTCACATATAGCCTCCGGGGCTATATGGAGATATTTAACCCCTGCCAGAATCCATTTTTAAGCGGGAGACGAGCCCGCCGAAAAGGGAGCGGGGCCTATCTCCTCAGCACACAGCGCCATTTCCTCACACAGTTCCGCTGGTCAGGAAGGCTCCCAGGCTCTCCCCTGCACTGCACTACAGAAACAGGGTTAAATCAAGAGAGGGGGGGCAAAATTTGGCGAAATTGTGATTTTATAAAAGCAGCTATAAGGGAGCACTTATTATAAGGCTATCCCTGTAAAATATTGCGCTTTGGTGTGTGCTGGCAAACTCTCCCTCTGTCTCCCCAAGGGGCTAGTGGGGTCCTGTCCTCTATCAGAGCATTCCCTGTGTGTGTGTGCTATATGTCGGTACGTGTGTGTCGACATGTATGAGGACGATGTTGGTGAGGAGGCGGAACAAATTGCCTGTAATGGTGATGTCACTCTCTAGGGAGTCGACACCGGAATGGATGGCTTATTTATGGAATTACGTGATAATGTCAACACGCTGCAAGGTCGGTTGGCGACATGAGACGGCTGGCAAACAAATTAGTACCTGTCCAGGCGTCTCAAACACCGTCAGGGGCGTTAAAACGTCCTTTTACCTCAGTCGGTCGACAGACACAGACACGGACACTGATTTCAGTGTCGACGGTGAAGAAACAAACGTATTTCCCTTTAGGGCCACACGTTACTTGTTAAGGGCAATGAAGGAGGTGTTACATATTTCTGATACTACAAGTACCACAAAAGAGGGTATTATGTGGGATGTGAAAAAACTACCTGTAGTTTTTCCTGAATCAGATAAATTAAATGAAGTGTGATGATGCGTGGGTTCCCCCCGTTAGAAAATTATTGGCGGTATACCCTTTCCCGCCAGAAGTTAGGGCGCGGTGGGAAACACCCCTTAGGGTGGATAAGGCGCTCACACGCTTATCAAAACAAGTGGCGGTACCGTCTATAGATAGGGCCGTCCTCAAGGAGCCAGCTGACAGGAGGCTGGAAAATATCATAAAAAGTATATACACACATACTGGTGTTATACTGCGACCAGCGATCGCCTCAGCCTGGATGTGCCGAGCTGGGGTGGCTTGGTCGGATTCCCTGACTAAAAATATTGATACCCTTGACAGGGACAGTATTTTATTGACTATAGAGCATTTAAAGGATGCATTTCTATATATACGAGATGCACAGAGGGATATTTGCACTCTGGCATCAAGAGTAAGTGCGATGTCCATATCTGCCAGCAGATGTTTATGGACACGACAGTGGTCAGGTGATGCAGATTCCAAACGGCACAAAGGTGTATTGCCGTATAAAGGAAGAGGAGTTATTTGGGGTCGGTCCATCGGACCTGGTGGCCACGGCAACTGCTGGAAAATCCACCGTTTTTACCCTAAGTCACATCTCTGCAGAAAAAGACACCGTCTTTTCAGCCTCAGTCCTTTCGTCCCTATAAGAGTCATATCTGCCCAGGGATAGAGGAAAGGGAAGAAGACTGCAGCAGGCAGCCCATTCCCAGGAACAGAAGCCTTCCACCGCTTCTGCCAAGCTCTCAGCATGACGCTGGGACCGTACAGGACCCCTGGATCCTACAAGTAGTATCCCAGGGGTACAGATTGGAATGTCGAGACGTTTCCCCCTCGCAGGCTCCTGAAGTCTGCTTTACCAAGGTCTCCCTCCGACAAGGAGGCAGTATGGGAAACAATTCACAAGCTGTATTCCCAGCAGGTGATAATCAAATTACCCCTCCTACAACAAGGAAAGGGGTATTATTCCACACTATATTGTGGTACTGAAGCCAGAAGGCTAGGTGAGACCTATTCTAAATCTAAAAAATTTGAACACTTACAAAGGTTCAAATCAAGATGGAGTCACTCAGAGCAGTGATAACGAACCAGGAAGAAGGGGACTATATAGTGTCCCGGGACATCAGGGATGCTTACCTCCATGTCCCAAATTTGCCCTTCTCACTAAGGGTACTTCAGGTTCGTGGTACAGAACTGTCACTATCAGTTTCAGACGCTGCCGTTGGATTGTCCACGGCACCCCGGGTCTTTACCAAGGTAATGGCCGAAATGATGATTCTTCTTCGAAGAAAAGGCGTCTTAATTATCCCTTACTTGGACGATCTCCTGATAAGGGCAAAGTCCAGGGAACAGTTGGAGGTCGGAGTAGCACTATCTCGGATACTGCTACAACAGCACGGGTGGATTCTAAATATTCCAAAATCGCAGCTGATCCCGACGACACGTCTGCTGTGCCTAGGGATGATTCTGGACACAGTCCAGAAAAAGGTGTTTCTCCCGGAAGAGAAAGCCAGGGAGTTATCCGAGCTAGTCAGGAACCTCCTAAAACCAGGAAAAGTGTCAGTGCATCATTGCACAAGGGTCCTGGTAAAAATGGTGGCTTCCTACGAAGCAATTCCATTCGGCAGATTTCACGCAAGAACTTTTCAGTGGGATCTGCTGGACAAATGGTCCGGATCGCATCTTCAGATGCATCAGCGGATAACCCTATATCCAAGGACAAGGGTGTCTCTCCTGTGGTGGTTACAGAGTGCTCATCTTCTAGAGGGCCGCAGATTCGGCATTCAGGATTGGATGCTGGTGACCACGGAGGCCAGCCCGAGAGGCTGGGGAGCAGTCACACAAGGAAAAAATTTCCAGGGAGTGTGATCAAGTCTGGAGACTTTTCTCCACATAAATATACTGGAGCTAAGGGTAATTTTATAATGCTCTAAGCTTAGCAAGACCTCTGCTTCAAGGTCAGCCGGTATTGATCCAGTGGGAAAAACATCACGGCAGTCGCCCACGTAAACAGACAGGGCAGCACAAGAAGCAGGAGGGCAATGGCAAAAACTGCAAGGACTTTTCGCTGGGCGGAAAATCATGTGATAGCACTGTCAGTAGTGTTTCATTCCGGGAATGGAAACTGGGAAGCAGACTTCCTCAGCAGGCACGACCTCCACCCGGGAGAGTGGAAACTTCATCGGGAAGTTTTTCCACATGATTGTGAACCGTTGGGAAATACCAAAGGTGGACATGATGGCGTCCCGTCTGAACAAAAAACGGGACAGGTATTGCGCCAGGTCAAGAGACCCTCAGGCAATAGCTGTGGACGTTCTGGTAACACCGTGGGTGTACCAGTCGGTGTATGTGTTCCCTCCTCTGCTTCTCATACCTAAGGTACTGAGAATTATAAGACGTAGAGGAGTAAGAACTATACTCATGGCTCCGGATTGGCCAAGAAGGACTTGGTACCCGGAACTTCAAGAGATGCTCACAGAGGACTTATGGCCTCTGCCGCTAAGAAGGGACTTGCTTCAGCAAGTACCATGTCTGTTCCAAGACTTACCGCAGCTGCGTTTGACGGCATGGCGGTGGAACGCCGGATCCTAAGGGAAAAAGGCATTCCGGAAGAGGTCATTCCTACCCTGGTCAAAGCCAGAAAGGAGGTGACCGCACAACATTATCACCACATGTGGCGAAAATATGTTGCGTGGTGTGAGGCCAGGAAGGCCCCACGAAGAAATTTCAACTCGGTCGATTCCTGCATTTCCTGCAAACAGGAGTGTCTATGGGCCTCAAATTGGGGTCCATTAAGGTTCAAATTTCGGCCCTGTCGATTTTCTTCCAGAAAGAATTGGCTTCAGTTCCTGAAGTCCAGAAGTTTGTCAAGGGAGTATTGCATATACAACCCCCTTTTGTGCCTCCAGTGGCACTGTGGGATCTCAACGTAGTTCTGGGATTCCTCAAATCACATTGGTTTAAAACCAGTCAAATCTGTGGATTTGAAGCATCTCACATGAAAAGTGACCATGCTCTTGGCCCTGGCCTGGGCCAGGCGAGTGTCAAATTGGTGGTTTTTTTCTCAAAAAAGCCCATATCTGTTTGTCCATTCGGACAGGGCAGAGCTGCGGACTCATCCCCAGTTCTCTCCCTAAGGTGGTGTCAGTGTTTCACCTGAACCAGCTTATTGTGGTGCCTTGCGCCTACTAGGGACTTGGAGGACTCCAAGTTGCTAGATGTTGTCAGGGCCCTGAAAATATAGGTTCCAGGACGGCTGGAGTCAGGAAAACTGACTTGCTGTTATCCTGTATGCACCCAACAAACTGGGTGCTCTTGCTTCTAAGCAGACTATTGCTAGTTGGATGTGTAATACAATTCAGCTTGCACATTCTGTGGCAGGCCTGCCACAGCCAAAATATGTAAATGCCCATTCCACAAGGAAGGTGGGCTCATCTTGGGCGGCTGCCCGAGGGGTCTCGGCTTTACAACTTTGCCGAGCGGCTACTTAGTCAGGGGCAAACACGTTTGTAAAATCCTACAAATTTGATACCCTGGCTAAGGAGGACCTGGAGTTCTCTCATTCGGTGCTGCAGAGTCATCCGCACTCTCCCGCCCGTTTGGGAGCTTTGGTATAATCCCCATGGTCCTTTCAGGAACCCCAGCATCCACTAGGACGATAGAGAAAATAAGAATTTACTTACCGATAATTCTATTTCTCGGAGTCCGTAGTGGATGCTGGGCGCCCATCCCAAGTGCGGATTATCTGCAATACTTGTACATAGTTACAAAAATCGGGTTATTATTGTTGTGAGCCATCTTTTCAGAGGCTCCGCTGTTATCATACTGTTAACTGGGTTCAGATCACAGGTTGTACAGTGTGATTGGTGTGGCTGGTATGAGTCTTACCCGGGATTCAAAATCCTTCCTTATTGTGTACGCTCGTCCGGGCACAGTATCCTAACTGAGGCTTGGAGGAGGGTCATAGGGGGAGGAGCCAGTGCACACCACCTGATCCTAAAGCTTTACTTTTTGTGCCCTGTCTCCTGCGGAGCCGCTATTCCCCATGGTCCTTTCAGGAACCCCAGCATCCACTACGGACTCCGAGAAATAGAATTATCGGTAAGTAAATTCTTATTTTTTTTGACATGTTATAAGAATGTCTAATGTGTAATTTGATGCCTTTTGGAGATTTTTCCATCTTTCCCTGGCTTCTTTTTGCACATTAAAATGAATTTTTGCCTGGGGTGCCCAAACTTTCAATCCCCACTGTATGTGTGCGTCTCAATGATTCTGCAGCTTTTCTCCACATATGTGCGTGCTGAATTTCATAGCATGTACAGATACGGGTTGGTATCAACATCCCGGCGGTCAGAATACCGACCGCGGGATGCCAGGCTCCGGAATGCCGACACGCTGCGGGCACTGTGGCGCGCTACCACGCTATTTATTCTCCCTCCCTGTCGTGGATTCCCCAGGTGGGAGAATAGGTGTCGGGATCCTGGCGCCGATATGCTGAGCGCCATGATCCCAACAGCCGGGTTATTGAATGCATCCCGCAGATACAAGCGATTGCAGAGCACAGTGTAATCCGCGATGACAAATTTATATTTTATACAGACAATAGGCAAACAAAAGTATAGATAAAATGCAAGTTGGAGGATTACCAGATTCCTGTGAGTAATGATTTGTAGAGATGCTGGCTCTGGAACCGGTCCCTGGGTCCTCTTATGTAATTTAATTGCAGGATTTCCTCCACTGAATATCCAGGATAGCACTCCTGTCACTAGCAACGCGTATCAGGATTTAATTCCCTTCCTCAGCCTGAGGCAATAACTCGTTTTCCTTGCTAAGTGGCTACTTATCCTCTGTGGTATGTGATCTCAGCCGGCTGGTAAGGGTATTCCTCACTATGGGGCCGTGCTGTTATGCTTTGATAAATCTCCCCCAATGACCCCTCCTCACCGCATCCCCTTCCCACTTCACCAGAAATGAGGCAGTGGATTGTTCTGCTGCGCTGATTGGTGGTGGCAGCGTAGAACCACGGTCACCATCAGTAGCAATGATTTTGGGTCCTTCCGGGAGAGTCCTTTCTTTGGGATGGTGTATTGGCGGGTAGTAGCTCCGGACATTCTGTAGGCTCCAATTTTGCATCATTTTACAGAAAGGGATGGGAAGTAACTTACGCTAGCACATGTGCGGTCTGATGACTACACAGCGCATTCAGCAAGCTGGGGCCCAGCCCAGAAGTGCAGTGATAGGGGTACAGTAAGCTGATGTTCCCTGTTCACTCATCAGTGCCTATTTCCTGCAATCATTTCTTGGTACATTAATACAATAATTACGTAGTGCCGGCGTTGATAAATAGGCCTTATAGTCTTTTTTCTGACCAGGTTGTGTGATGCACCCTAACAGGTCCCATGGATGCAGTTGAAGCCGGGGGAGGGGGAGAGGAAGTGGACTTGGGGGCTGGCCAGACCTGCTAGATGTTTGGTGGTGCACTGTTAAGCAGCGTGTATACCTGGTCTGGCCACCAAGGGAAATATGAATGCTTAATATCACATTTTATAGACTGCAAACAATCGCAAGCTCTTATCATCATGATTTCCAATGAAACCACTCGTATTGTGTTGTATAAAATACATGCAGTCATGCAATTGGACCTTTGTAAAAGAACACACAATCCAGGGTATCAAAACGTAATAATGGTATTAATACCGTAAAATGACTTGTGTGCCAATTACTCCTTGTATATAATTACCTGTCTCTGTTCTGGGGTGAGGAACTGCAATCTGTACCAGGGTTCCTGGAAGCCTCATTCTGTGGAACATCTGAATAACTTTCTGCCCTAAGGCGCCTCCAACAACCCCAGGTGCTGGCGGTCTGGGCACGGCAAGAAATGATGCCTTCAGTCTGTAATACAGGCACAGAGGGAAGGGGAGGGAAACGGCACAAGTTAGTCATTATAGCTATACAATGAAAGAGCGGTGGGAGAAGTGGCGGTACTGCATGCCGCTGTACACCTGGCCACCTCCACCCCTCGCTGTACACGGGCCACTTCCACCCCTCTCATACTGACAGCGTCGCCACACTCTCCTTGTGGCAGGTGTGTGATCTGCAACTGTGGTGACATTGGTGTAACGTAATCTGGATAGAGCACTGTCTCCGCTGGCTGGGGGAATATGTAAGGGGCGTTACTAGTCGGCGACTGGCCGTTTGTGCGTAAGAGAAATGTGTTGTGGGTGTGTTGCCTTAGTTACTGCATATTCCAAGTGGTGTATGTATTATCAAATGCTAATTTGCATACATCGTAAGTCTTAGAACTCGTTCTGCGTTACAGCGCTACCAGCCCGATCTGTTTGTGTGGACGAATCTAGACCTGAGCTGGTTTTCAGACTGCTGGTGGGCTCGTTGTCTGTCTCGCTGCTTCACATCGACCCTCTGCCACCGACGGAGACCACATCACACCCTAACCCACTGACGCCCCTGTCTCTTAGCTTCTTCAGCCGCATTGACGCACTGGATCCGCAGACCTTTGCACAAAGCGATTTTACCTCATTACGGAATATTTTCGCCGAGGCCTGCACACTTGATCACCTCAGGTATTAATGATCCTCTCTGTATTTTACTAGTGCTTTGCGTTTTGATATACGGAGCATATTTCAACTACACTTAAATGACTATTACAGAGCAACAAGACCCTACAGTAGATGCTGATCTAATATTAAAAGGCGTTTTGTAGCAATCCTATATAAATGTTTCCATGCAATAAAATGACAGAAAGTGTATTTTGTATTATATTGTTCCCTCATCTTATGTCCCAGACTGTAATGTGCACCAGTACTGAACTCTATTTCAATCCTAAAGGCCCCCATCCACTACTCAGGGCCCCATACACTAGGGAGATGTATCTCAGCAATGACTTGCATGCAATTTTCCTGCAATCTGTCCGGGAGCTTCCCAGGAGCCCTGCGATTGTGATTTGCTACTTGAGTGTATTTTTACATGTGATTTATCTCATGCAATCTAATTATTAAACCTATTTCCATGCAATTGAGATAAATCTCACATGCAGCACGTGTGATCTGCGATTGCGATGGGAGACGCACGGGAACACTCATTGCATCACAATCGCACGAAAAGGACATGCAATGTGACACTTTTCATGCAATCCGTCTCAGCAATTCGTCTCAATTGCATGAAAACAGGCAATATCGCACTAGTGTATGGGGCCCTCCGACTTGTCTGAACTGCAGATCGCATCAGATATCTCTTCTCTCTCCCGGGAGCGTCCCAGGAATCGGATCGGACCCTGGCTTTAATTTTCATTACATTCCTTCAGATATATCTGATGCGTTCTATCATGTGTCAGATCTGATGCTGCTGCTGCCGCCGCGTCCTGTGGTGGGTGGGAGTGGCCAGGGAGATGCCAGTCGAGTGACGCTTCAGATGAATCTGATACGATACATCTGAAGTAAAAAAAAACACTCCGATGTGCACCTGTTTTCTTCAGATTCAGATAAATAGTTGGGGCAGCCTCAGAGATCTGTAGTTCAGACATATCTGACACGGGACTGCGCACCGGATCGGAAGAGCCATCCGGTGTGACACTTTTCTTCCGATTTTTTGATCAGATGCATCGAAATCTGCAGAAAAGTGCCCAAAGCGGACTAGTGGATGGGGGCCTTAATACTATATTGCATAAGATGCACTAACAAAAACTCCTAGTGGTAATCCTATTTTTAGAAATGCCCTGTCCTTTACACTACTATGCCAGAGCTCCCAAAAAATCCAGGGACAGATGCATTAAGCCTGGAGAAGTGATAAGTGTAAAGTGATAACGCACCTGCCAATCGGCTTCTGTCAATTTACATATTGGAGCTGATTGGCTGTTGCGTTATCACCTTGCACTTATCACTGCTTTATCACTTCTCCAGGCTTAATACATCTGCCCCCCTGTTTGTAAAACGTGTCCTATTTATGTATGAAAATAATCACATTTCCTTCCCATTCTTTGATAGGTTCATAGGAACAGAAATAAAAATCTCTCACGAACAGCGCCAGAGGTCTGGTTTGCGCAGTTTCAGTACGGACGTCTGCATCGGTCAAACCGAGCTGCTCGAGTGCCTTTTTCCTAATGATTCAAGGTTTATTCCACCTCAGTACACAGAGGTAAGGCCATGATGCTCCTCTTGTCTGGGTACAGTGTTGGTCATTCCGAGTTGATCGCTCGCTAGCTAGTTTTAGCATTCGGGCAAACGCTATGCCGCCGCCCACTGGGAGTGTATTTTAGATTAGCAGAAGTGTGAACGCATGTGCAGCCGAGCTCTGCAAAACCAGTTTGTGCAGTTTCTGAGTAGCTCTGAACCTACTCAGCGCTTGCGATCACTTCAGCCTATTCCTGTCCGGATTTGACGTCATACACCCGCCCAGCGAACGCCCAGCCACGCCTGCATTTCTTCAGACACGCCTGCGTTTTTGCAAACCCTCCCTGAAAACGGTCAGTTGACACCCAGAAACGCCCCCTTCCTGTCAATCTTCTTGCGGCCGTCAGTGCGACTGAAAACTTCACTACAACCTGTGCACAACCACAACGGGCTTTGTACCCGTACGACACGCGTGCGCATTGCGGCCCATACGCATGCGCAGAATGCCCATTTTTAGCCTGATCGCTGCCTGCGAACAACGGAAGCTAGCGATCAACTCGGAATGACCCCCAGTATAGAATGACTTTATTAGGCATGGCAGATGTATATCAGTTTTCATAAGAATGGTAAGAGCCAGGTTTTCTGCAGAACACATAGGGCCTGAATGCTGCCAGTCGAGCAATATTTAGCAATGTGTAAGGAATTTCAGCTCCACTCCATCCAAAGGCTCAAAAGGGAGGATGGTGTAGGGCAGGGCTGGCCAAACCGGTCCTCAAGATCTACCAACAGTTCATGTTTTCCAGGCCTCCTGGAGATCTGTAGAATTGGCAGGAATGAATGCAGCACATCTTAATTAGTAATGACTACACCTGTGCACCAGCTAGGTGGTCTGGAAAATGTGAACTGTTGGTAGCTCTCGAGGACTGGTTTGGCCAGCCCTGGTGTAGGGCCATCCATCCCAGGTTGAGATCCCAAGGAGCAGTAGCCATGGCAGGGGCTTTGTATGGAGATTGGACCTGAAAGAAGGTCTGCATGTCATGGAAAAGAGACGAAGCAGGCTTCCCAGCTTTGAGCATAGTCTGACCCTAACAAACACATAGCCCTACGTTTTATGGCTTCTACAACATCCACACTGTCAAAGCCAGCCAAGATAAACTGATGATAAAAGGGTCCTGAATTAACAGATATAGTCATAGAATGTCTGTGTTTCTTGACCTTTTTGGCCAGTTCCATGTTACCAGAATCACCTGATCTCTCTTTCTTTTACCTTCCTGAGCACCCATTAAAGCATTGCTCTTGGTAGGGGAACAGAAGGTAGATCGGATTGAAGTTCTAAGGGCCAACATAACATCTGTTTGAAACCCCTTCGGATCCCTTGACCTGGAGCAGAACTGTTTCATCTTGTGTTTCAGCTGAGAGTCCAACATCTAGCTGACCCTGCATCCTCTGGAATGGAGAAAGTGCGACCACGAGCAACACATGTACTTTTAGTACCGGGCTGGTCAAGTTATGATGAGATTTCTTCCATTTCAAATTTAGATCTTTATTCAGGTTTGTTAGAAAACCCAAAAAGTTAGCAACTGAGCAAAACCAAGTTGCAGTGCCGGTGGGGCAGATGTAACGTGCAGAGTTAGATTTGGGTGGGTTATATTGTTTCTGTGCAGGGTAAATACTGGCTGTTTTATTTTTACACTGCAATTTAGATTTCAGTTTAAACAAACACCACCCAAACCTAACTCACTCTGCACATGTTACATCTCCCCCCCCTCCAGTGCAGCATGGTTTTGCCCAATTGCTTTTTTGGGGGGTTTGCTAACAAACCTGAGTAACCCTGTTAGTTTGATCTTGAACTGCCTCAAATAGAACTGTGAATATTGAACTCTATACTGCTCTATACTGTTGATGATCAACCTGTCCGGGTTCAGAATGGGGCTAAAAGGTCAATGTGCTTTCTACACCAAGAAGATATTTACGTAAACCACATAATCTAAGATGCTCTTCTGGTACTGCAATAAATTCCACTGGTGAAATGAAGCAGAAACTTCTGGAGATCTATAATTTATTACCAACTTAAGATCTCAGGCATCTGTGGTCTTATCAAACCACCACTCCTGAAAGAGAAGCAGATGATTTCCCACCCCAGAAGATCAGGGTTGCTATACACCTTCATAAGGAGCAGAGAATAGTCTTTTGGGTTTCTGAGTTCTTCCTGATTTGTACATTAGTTCTGTATATAAAAAACATTGGTTGCCAATAAATACTTTTCCTCTTAACTTCCCAATATTAATTGTATATAAGGGAGAAGGCACCTATTAGGTTTTCTCCCGCCATAACAGCCTTTGGTTTCAGGCTCCTGTCACACTGATGCTTCATACGTGAAACTTTCCATTAACCGGGTATTTTCTTTTCTTTCAGTTATTGAAATTTGATATGAATAAAGATCCGGACAGCCGACCGCCGCCGTGTGTCCACTTGCACTATAAGCTTACGGAAAACAGAGGCGCTCAGGTGAGGAAGTGGGGGGGAATAAATGCTTTCCGCACTGTCCCTTGGAAAACTTTGCTAGTGTATATAGTGTATATATCATTCACAGCGTCCAGGCTGAGGTAGGACGTCTGTGTCAGCTGGATCTTTTGCACTCAATTTTAAAACCTTTATTAAATACAAATACAATACATAACATAAAAAAATCCACACGGCCGGTGATCAGATATATTAAACATTAAAAATAAATGCACTCTCTGTATCAGCCACCCTAAGGTTAATATAATCTTATGTAGCCCTATATAGTTCAGGCAAGATGTTAGTATTACAGAGCAGACACAGCCATTCAATCCAACGAGCCAGTTTTATTGCTTGGTTATCAAGAATTTGCCAGGAGTCAAGAATTTTGATGCATTTCGTTAGCATCCAAACGCCAAATATTTAGAACAAACTCAGTCCAGCAAAGATATTAATATTAGTAATACTTCCAGCCCTGCGTGACCACGCTATATTCCCTGCAGAGCTCAGCTCATTGTATTTGTATGTAATAAATGTTTTAAAATTGTATGCTGAATTGAACAGCGCTTCATTTATATATTTTTTGTTAGTCTATATCTTTTTTATGGCGGTACAGTGACCTCTAAGTGAAGCTGCAGTCCTGATTTAGGATATTAATACAACTGCAGGATTTTCGTTGTCAGCGCCTAAGATATTGTAAATCTCTTTGACTATATTTATCTTTTGCCCCCAGCCTGTGGCTGGTGTATGTCCCCATACTAATGATAACAGCTGCGTACGTGAGAGCAGTGGGCGGGATAAGCTGTCTAATGGATTTTCTCTTACGTCCTAGAGGATACTGGGGTCCATTTAGTACCATGGGTATAGACTGGTCCACTAGTAGCCATGGGCACTTTAAGAATTTGATAGTGTGGGCTGGCTCCTCCCTCTATGCCCCTCCTACCAGACTCAGTTTAGAAAATGTGCCCGGAGGAGCCGGTCACGTCGCTGGAAGCTCCTGAAGAGTTTTCTGCATTTATTTTATATGTTTGGGACTTGGGGGGGATGGGGGCAACCTCTTGAAGGGTTAATAGGACACTGAGCTCCTGAGGGAACTATTCGCAAGCCCCACCACGGCGAGCGTACATTCCCGCAGCACGCCGACACCCCTAACAGAGCCAGAAGTAAGAAGAGTGGTGAGTACTAAGGCGGCGTCCCGACTAGCGGGTCGCCGGCCATTAGGGCGGCATGAGGGAACGGAGAAGCACGGCTTCTAACTGGGGCGGAATACGTCTCCAGACACAGTACACAGCTGCGTCTCAGTACACTGTACACAGTACCCACACTGGCAAAAATAGCCTTAAAACGGTTTTCTTTCCATTTTAAGCACCAGATTACCTCAGCCAGGTAAGACCGCGCGCCATTGAAGGGGCGGGGCCTTCACTATGAGCGGATCCAACAGCTCACCAGCGCCATTTTCTCTCTGCAGTGGAGACAGACGTTGACTGACAGGGACGCGCAGCTCCTCCGGAGACACTCCAGAATACCTCAGCGGTACCAGGGGGTCATAGCAGGGGGGGAGCGATTCTTAGGGGGGAATTCAAATGTTTGAAAAGTCAGTTGGGTGTTTGTTTTTTCCTGTCTATTAGATAGGCAAAAACAGACTCCCAACTGACTTTTCAAACATTTGAATCTCCCCCTTAGTGCACTGTGGGGGTAATTCAGACCTGATCGTAGCAGCAAATTTGTTAGCAGTTGGGCAAAACCATGTGCACTGCAGGTGTGGCAGATATAACATAAACAGAGAGAGTTAGATTTGAGCCATTTGCCATTTGGTCTCTCCACGGCACCGAGGGTATTCACCAAAGTGATGGCAGAGATGATGTTTCTCCTTCCTGGGAATGATACTGGACACTGAGTTGCAGAAAGTGTTCCTTCCGTTGGAAAAGGCATTGATAATCCAGTCGATGGTTCGGGATGTCCTGAAGCCAACCCGGATATTGGTGCTTCTATGCATTCGACTTCTGGGGAAAATGGTGGCCTCTTACGAGGCGCTTCAATACGGAAGGTTTCACGCAAGACCCATCTTCACATGCACCAGAGGATCCGTTTGTCGCCAAAAGCCAGGATCTCCCTTCTGTAGTGGCTACAGATTTCTCACCTCATCGAGGGTCGGAGGTTCGGAATTCAGGACTGGATACTGTTAACCACGGACGCAAGCCTCAGAGGTTGGGGAGCAGTCAATTTCAAGGAAGATGGTCAAGTCAGGAAGTCACCCTTCCAATCAACATTTTGGAAATCAGGGCCATATACAACGCCCTTCTGCAGGCCTCTTATCTTCTTCAGGATCAGGCCATTCAGGTCCAGTCGGACAATGTGACGGCAGTGACGTACATAAACCGACAGGGCGGAACGAAAAGCAGAGCAGCAATGTCAGAGGTGTCAAGAATTCTCCTCTGGGCAGAAAAAAACGCCTTGGCGTTGTCGGCGGTCTTCATTCCGGGAATAGACAGCTGGGAAGCAGACTTCCTCAGCAGACACGACCTGCACCTGGGGGAGTGGGGCCTTCACCCGTAGGTGTGCAGGTGCTTGACACGTCGGTGAGGATATCCACACATCGACATGTTGGCCTCTCGTCTCAACAAGAAGCTCAAGCGGTATTGTTCCAGGTCGAGAGACCCACAGGCAGTGGCGGTAGACGCTCTGACGACTCCATGGGTTTATCAGATGGTGTACGTGTTCAAGCAATTCTCATTGCTCCGGACTGGCCAAGAAGGGCCTGGAACGCTGACCTCCTGGAGATGCTCCTCGAAGATCCGTGGCCTCTACCTCTTCGCGAGGATCTTCTGCAACAAGGCCCATTCGTCTATCAAGACTTACCACGGCTACGTTTGACGGCATGGAAGTTGAACGGCTGATTCTAGCCAGAAGAGGGATCCCTAACAAAGTTATCCCGACTATGATCCAAGCCAGGAAGGGGGTAACGTCTAGACATTACCACCGTATTTGGAAGAAATATGTCTCTTGGTGTGAGGGCTGAAAATATTCTGTTGTGGAATTTCACTTGGGACGTTTCCTGCTTTTTCTGCAGGCAGGTGTAGATGTGGGCCCACGTCTGGGCTCCATAAAAGTCCAGATTTCGGCCTTGTCCATTTTCTTTTAAAAATAATTGGCTTCTCTCCCTGAGGCCCAGACCTTTTTGAAAGGTGTTCTGCGCATCCAACCTCCCTTTGTGCCTCCCACGGCACCTTGGGATCTCAATTTGGTGCTGCAGTTCCTCCAGTCTGACTGATTTGAACCGTTACATGAGGTTGACGTAAAGTACCTTACGTGGAAGACCGTCACACTGTTGGCCTTAGCCTCAGCAAGACGTGTGTTGGAGTTGGGAGCGTTGTCTCACAAGAGTCCCTACTTAATTTTTCATGAGGACAGAGCTGAACTCAGACCTCGTCAGCAATTTCTTCCTAAGGTGGTGTCCGAGTTTCACATCAACCAACCTATTGTGGTTCCGGTTGTTACGGACACCTCTGCTACTTCAAAGTCTTTGGATGTTGTGAGGGCTTGGAAGGTGTATGTAAGGAGAACAGCTCGTCACAGGAAATCCTACTCACTGTTCGTTCTATATGATCCCAATAAAATTGGGTGTCCTGCTTCAAAGACGACAATTGCATGCTGGATCAGGTTCACTATCCAGCATGCTTATTCCACGGCAGGTTTGCCGTTTCCGAAATCTGTATAGGCCCACTCTACTAGGTCGGTGGGTTCTTCCTGGGCGGCTGCCCGGGGTGTCTCGGTTTTACAGCTCTGCCGAGCAGCGACTTGGTCAGGTTCGAACACGTTTGCTAAGTTATACAAGTTCGATACTTTGGCCTCTGAGGACCTTCAGTTTGGTCAATCAGTTCTGCAGGAACCTCAGCACTCTTCGATCCGGTTTGGGAGCTTTGGTACATCCCCATGGTACTAAATGGAACCCCAGTATCCTCTAGGACGTAAGAGAAAATAGGATTTTAATTACCTACCGGTAAATCCTTTTTTCGTAGTCCGTAGAGGATACTGGGTGCCCGCCTGGTGCTTCATTCTTCCTGCACTGTTACTTGGTTAAGTAATGTTGGTTCAGCCGTTGCTGTTCCTGTTTAAAGTTGGGTTAACTTGGCTTTCCTCTTGTTCTGTGTGTGCTGGTTCAGAATTTCACCACTATCTTTATCTATCCTTCTCTCGAAGTATGTCCGTCTCCTCGGGCACAGTTTCTAGACTGAGTCTGGTAGGAGGGGCATAGAGGGAGGAGCCAGGCCACACTAACAAATTCTTAAAGTGCCCATAGCTCCTAGTGGACCCATCTATACCCCATGGTACTAAATGGAACCCCAGTATCCTCTACGGACTACAAGAAAAGGATTTACCGGTAGGTAATTAAAATCCTATTTTTGTATTCAAAGGCGAATTCTAGCATAACCATGACATAGAATCCGTCCGACTCAGAATCAGCCGCGTAATGCATGCCAGAAATGTAGGTGGAAATTGCATCCATTTAAAAATACCCAGTCAGTAATGTGCAGGCGATTATATTAGTATAAAATATCCGTAAAGCGCGCTCTGCATTAAAAGCGGTCGTCTTAATAATCAGTGGTAATAAATAAAAAGAAAAATGTCCCCAGGCCGGGCCGGCATAGCCAAATGCTGAGAATACTTTTCATCCGCCGATTTGGCCAATACCAGCCTGGGCTAGCAGTACTACACTTGATATCATTCGTTTTGTTGGCGTTACCTTGTAAACTCACTCTCCCACTATTCCGTCAGCCCCAACCATTCCTGCGATCCTGATGTACAGCGTGATATCTTGAATATAATCCATTTCCTACAGGGCAGCTCTGGGCGGCTGAGTTCTGCCCCCCAGAGGTCAGAGCTACACATCCAGCTGACATCCGCTTCCTGCGAGCTGGACGTCACCATCGTGGACAGACTGAACTCCCTGCTGCAGGCGCAGAAGCTGGGCAGCGTGGAGATGATGACCTCACACCTCTTCACCTCCTACAACAAGCACATTAGTTTGGTAATTAGCAGTTGTACCTGGATGTGATACTGTGTAACGTACTGAAGGAACACAACGTCATGTGAAATGGAGCCTTTTATTGCTGAGTAGATACATTAATTCAATAATTAGAGAAGAGGACCTCTTCAAGCCTTTTGGCAAAGGCACACTGGCAGCAAAAATGTTTTTATTAATTAAATTACTCATTATGTGGTGGTGGGACAGGGTTGCACTTCTGTTTGTCCACAAATTTTATGATTGGCAGCCACCATTACTGGACCACCAACCCACGGCACCCAGTTTGGTGATCAAAAATGCATGTTGCCCACAGGGTCTTCATCTGGCTTTACTTGGTTTACTGTAGAGATCACCCAATGACATGGCTGCTTAGAATGTTTTGTTAAATTGGTACATAAATTGTGGGATGTATTACTCAGCATTACCCCTACCTTGGGCACTTCTATAAAATTTCTTTGTGTATCTGAATATCTGACATCTGTTTTGGGCATTCCCCAGCACAAAGATTTCCCTGAGGTTCTCCTAGATGACTCTCGGTCTCCAGTAAACACAAGGACCTCTGTGCTGGTCTCTGCACCCTCGCTCCACCTCGCTGTACGCTTCCCAATTCCAGACCTGCGATCAGACCAGGAACGGGGTCCCTGGTTTAAGAAATCCCTCCAAAAAGAAGTCCTGCACTTAAAGTTCACAGACATTGCATTTAAGACAGAGATCCTAGGAGGCTCTTCCCCTGAGCAATTAAAATTGGAGCTTACATTCAAGGAGCTCACCGGTATGTTTTAGCACTAGAGTTATCCTGTTCGCTGCGCCAAGTCAGCCCCAAATAATACGTTTCCATTTTCTATATTCTGTCTTCTCCAGGCACCTTCCAGGAGAACAGTGATGGACCCGATGTCCAGTTCCTGAGAGTAGTGAAGAAGAACAATGAAGTAGATGGTGACATGACTACTTCAGACAATTTTGACTGGCCGAGGTTTCAGTTTTGCTGCTTTTTTTTTATTATTTATTATTATTATTATTATTATTATTATTAGTTTGCTTCTTTATTACTATCAAAGTCCATAAATCACTGAGGCACCACACAATGTGAGATAAAGGTCATTTGCTCTTACTACTGTGCTTGCTGGTTGCCTTCCTTATACAGGTGCAACCTCACTAGTAAACAGATGAAAAGTGTAGTAATTGCAGACCCACACACAAGTAGTCACATATTTTAAATGACAGGACAAGCACATTCTACATGGACCGTATATGTGGGGTGCCTCCCATATCTTAGTATTCATTATATACTAGCTCTTCATGTGAAATTACATTGTTTTTCTCTATACCGTACTCAGAATTTGTCCATTTTCATATTGACCTCAACCCAGTCCCTCAGCACCCTATTTATATTTATTATTTTTTTGTCTTCTTAAAAAGAATCCTGTTTCCACCCTCTGTTTCCTGGCGTCCTCACTGCATAACAAACTCACCCACACTTTGCCAGGGCCCACCTTCTCGCTTTCTTTTACTATCTACCGATCCTCTTGGCCCCTCACCCCTTCAGCGCCCACCCTCGCACTTCTTACCCTCTATCTATCCTCTTGGCCCTTGATCTCTTCAGTTCCCACCTTCTCTCTTTTACCATTTACCCATCCTATCACCACTCATCCCCTCTGTGCCCACCCTCTCACTTTTTACCATCTACCCATCCTCTTGGCTCCTCACCCCTCAGTGCCCAGCCTCTCACTTTTACCATCTACCCATCCTCTTGGCCCCTCATCCCTCAGTGCCCAGCCTCTCACTTTCTTTTTACCATCTACCTATCCTCTTGGCCTCTCAGTGCCCACCCTCTCACTCTCCTTTGACCATCTACCCATTCTCTTGCCCCTCATCCCTTCAGTGCCCACCCTCTCACTTTTACCATCTATCCATCCTCTTGACCCCTCACTCCCTCAGCATCTGCCCTCTTACGTTCCTTTTACCATATATCCATCCTCCTCCTCCCTCATCTCCTCAGTGCCCACCCTCTCACTCTCCTTTTCCCATCTATCCATCCTCTTTCCTCCTCATCCCCACAGTGCCTACCCTCCCTTTCTTTTTACCTTCTACCCATCTTCTTAGCCCCTCATCCACGTATTGCCCCTTTTCTGCTCACCACAGAAGAAGATGGGGCCAGAAACATGACAGTGATTGAAGAGATGGAATACAGACTGTGTATTTCTGCGATCAATTAGCTGTAAAATAATTTGATTTGTCTTTTACTATACGATGACTTCAGATAATCAATACACTTAAAATAAATGAAGTAGTTTTATAATAAGCAGTTGATCTATATAATAATCCATAAAATGTATGTGTTGTGTTTTTGTCTCAAGGATTGTGTTGAAAATCAATCCCATTGCTGTGCACTCTATTCTTGAGCGAGTGTCAACAGAGGAAGATGATGAGGTTGATGGGCGATTTCAGGATGATGAAGAAGGGGCTTCTCACTCCCTGAAAGACGTGTGCGACTTCAGGCGCCCAGAGCCTTCCCCGTTCTCCTCTCGGAGAGTCATGTTTGAGAACGAAGAGGTCTGTGATAGAAGCGAGGCCAATGGCTTGTTCACTAATCTATTTATAGTGACTGCTGCAGAACCATGAATTCCCAGGCCCTACAGTAACTTACAGGACATTCTATGTATATTCAGTTTTCCATTGTACATACTTCCTCTGCATGTATAGCAAGGTATGCTTTAGGCAAGTTCTTTGGTATTTGTGATGCATCTGATTGATTGACCTTCTTTTATAGATGGTGATGCCGGGAGATGCCATAGAAATGACCGAATTCCAAGAGAAGGCCATCAACAATTCCCATTACGTATTGGAACTGACATTGCCTAGTGTATTCGTAATGCTACCTAACAAAGTCTTCTATGAGAAATTGTATAACAGGTGGGTCAAGGACAAGATATTCAGGGGCTATGTGAGGGAGTGAAGGACTAATGGAGGGAACAAAGGACTAATGGAGGGAACAAAGGACTAATGGAGGGAACAAAGGACTAATTGAGGGAACAAAGGATTAATTGAGGGAGCGAAGAACTAATTGAGGGAGCGAGGGGCTATGTGAGGGAGCGAGGGGCTATGTGAGGGAGCGAGGGACTATGTTAGGGACTGTGAGGGAGCAATGGGCTATGCGAGGGGCTATGCAAGGGGCTAATTGAGGGAGCGAGGGGCTAATTGAGGGAGCGAAGGACTAATTGAAGGATCTAATGACTAATTGAGGGGGCCCGGGGCTGTGTGAGGGAGCAAGGGGCTTTGTAAGAGTATGCAACAGGGAAGGTCTACAAGAGTATGTGGGAGTGAGGGGCTGTGGGAATACATGAGAGCAAGGGGATTGTGTAAGAGAGCGTTAGAGCAAGAAGATTATGGGGGTAATTCAGACCTGATCGCAGCAGCAAATTTGTTAGCAGTTGGACAAAACCATGTGCACTGCAGGTGTGGCATATGTAACGTGCAGAGAGAGTTAGATTTGGGTGGGGTGTGTTGAAACCGAAATGTAAGAAACATAGAAACATAGAAACATAGAATTTGTCGGCAGATAAGAACCACTTGGCCCATCTAGTCTGCCCCTTTTTTTTTTTT
Organism: Pseudophryne corroboree; assembly: GCF_028390025.1. Classification (NCBI taxonomy): domain Eukaryota; kingdom Metazoa; phylum Chordata; class Amphibia; order Anura; family Myobatrachidae; genus Pseudophryne; species Pseudophryne corroboree. Next base: position 165,235,897 of record NC_086455.1, on the reverse strand, counting down.
TATATATTATTTTTTTTTATCACTAACCTTATTTGATCCTTATTTCTTTGTAAGGATATCCTTATGTCTATCCCATGCATGTTTAAATTGCTCTACTGTCTTAGCCTCTACCACCTCTGATGGGAGGCTATTCCACTTGTCCACTACCCTTTCTGTGAAATAATTTTTCCGCAAATTTCCCCTGAACCTCCCCCCCTCCAGTCTCAGTGCATGTCCTCGTGTCCTATTGCTTCTCTTCATTTGGAGAATGTTTCCCTCCTGGACTTTGTTAAAACCCTTCATATATTTGAAAGTTTCTATCATGTCGCCCCTTTCTCTTCTCTGCTCCAAACTATACATATTGAGATTTCTTAGTCTTTCTGGGTATGTTTTGTGATGTAGGCCATGCACCATTTTAGTTGCCCTCCTTTGTACAGTTTCTAATGTATTAATATCCTTTTGAAGATATGGCCTCCAGAACTGAATACAGTATTCTAGATGAGGCCGTACCAATGACCTATACAGTGGCATTATTACTTCTTTCTTTCTGCTGCTGATTCCTCTCCCAATGCAGCCAAGCATCTGACTAGCCTTCCTCATTGCCTTGTTACATTGCTTACCTGCCTTTAAGTCATCTGAAATAGTGACTCCTAGATCCCTTTCCTCCTCAGTAGTTTCCAGTATAGTGCCATTAATACTGTATTTAGCTTTAGGATTTTTGAGACCCAAGTGCATGATTTTGCATTTTTTGGCATTAAACTGTAATTGCCAGACTCTTGACCATTCCTCTAGTCTACCTAGATCCTCAATCATTTGTTTTACCCCACCTGGTGTGTCTACCCTGTTGCATACCTTTGTGTCATCTGCAAAAAGGCATACTTTCCCTTTAATCCCATTTGCAATGTCACCAATAAAGATATTGAAAAGCACTGGTCCAAGTACAGATCCCTGGGGTACTCCACTGGTAACATTTCCCTCCTGTGAATGCACTCCATTTACCACAACTCTCTGTTTTCTATCCTTCAACCAAGATCTTATCCATTCAATAATCCTAATATCCAATCCCAAACTTTCAAGTTTATTTAGCAGTCTGCGATGTGGAACTGTGTCAAAAGCCTTACTAAAGTCAAGATAAGCTATATCCATGGCTCCACCTTTATCCATCACTTTAGTCACACAATCAAAAAAGTCAATAAGATTTGTTTGACATGATCTTCCCCCAGTGAATCCATGCTGTTTGGGATCCAGTAAATTGCCGGATTTGAGATGATCTACAACTCTTTCTTTTAAGAGTGTTTCCATCAATTTCCCTACTACTGATGTAAGACTCACTGGTCTGTAGTTGTTTGCCTCTTCCTTGCTTCCACTTTTGTGCAGTGGGACTACGTTTGCTCTTTTCCAGTCCCCTGGAATTTCTCCTGTAGCTAATGACTGGTTGAATAATTCTGTCAATGGTGCTACCAGCACCTCTTTAAGTTCTTTTAGTATCCTTGGATGTATCCCATCTGGCCCCATAGATTTGTCCACTTTCAGCTTTGAGAGTTCTGTTAGGACCTTCTCCTCTGTAAATGTACTTGTTTCATTTTCCTGAATATCCCTGCAACTTAACTGTGGCCCCTTCCCCTCTCTTTCAGTAGTAAATACTGAGCAAAAATAATCATTAAGATGATCTGCTATTAAATTGTCTCCCTCAACAAGATTCCCAGTGTCCGTCTTTAGTTTTATAATTCCGCCTTTTGTTTTTCTTTTTTCGCTTATATACCTATGTAAATTGCAGTGTAAAAATAAAGCAGCCAGTATTTACCCTGCACAGAAACAATATAACCCACCCAAATCTAACTATCTCTGCCCCACCTGCAGTGCACATGGTTTTGCCCATCTGCTAACAAATTTGCTGCTACGATCAACACTGAATTGCCCCCTGAGTGAGAATATGAGAGTGAGGGGCTATGGGAGAGAGCATAAGAGGGAATATGAGGTTGAGAGGATATGTGAGCAAGTAAAAAGGATGTTGGAAGGAGCAAGTGTGTAGTCTGGTCGGGGGAGCCAGAGGAAAGTCTGTAAGGAGCAGTCTGTTGAGTGATGGGGTGGGCAGTGATGGAACATGGAGGCAGGCTAAGAGACAGATAGGAAGAGCGTGAGGACAATCTGTGAGAGACGGGGGGAACATGGGGGCAGGCTGTAAGGTGCAGTAGGGGGAACATGGGGGCAGACTGTGAGAGACAGTAGTAGGAGCGTGGTGGCAGGTTGTAAGATACAGTAGGTGGAGCGTGGTGGCAGTCTGTGAGGGACAGTAGGAGGAGCGTGGGAGCAGTCTGTGAGGGACAGTAGGAGGAGCGTGGGAGCAGGCTGTGAGGGACAGTAGGAGGAGCGTGTGGGCAGGCTGTGAAGGACAGTAGGAGGAGTGTGGGAGCAGGCTGTGAGGGATAGTAGGAGGAGCGTGTGGGCAGGCTGTGAGGGACAGTAGGAGGAGTGTGGGAGCAGGCTCTGAGGGACAGTAGGAGGAGCGTGAGAGCATGCTGTGAGGGACAGTAGGAGGAGCGTGGGAGCAGGCTGTGAGGGACAGTAGGAGGAGCATGAGAGCAGGCTCTGAGGGACAGTAGGAGGAGCGTGGGAGCAGGCTGTGAGGGACAGTAGGAGGAGCGTGGGAGCAGGCTGTGATGGACAGTAGGAGGAGCGTGGGAGCAGGCTGTGAGGGACAGTAGGAGGAGCGTGGGAGCTGGCTGTGAGGGACAGTAGGAGGAGCGTGTGAGCAGGCTGTGAGGGACAGTAGGAGGAGTGTGGGAGCAGGCTGTGAGGGACAGTAGGAAGAGCGTGAGAGCAGGCTGTGAGGGACAGTAGGAGGAGCGTGGGAGCAGGCTGTGAGGGACAGTAGGAGGAGCCTGGGAGCAGGCTGTGAGGGACAGTAGGAGGAGCGTGGGAGCAGGCTGTGAGGGACAATAGGAAGAACGTGGGAGCAGGCCGTGAGGGACAGTAGGAGGAGCGTGAGAGCATGCTGTGAGGGACAGTAGGAGGAGCGTGGGAGCAGGCTGTGAGGGACAGTAGGAGGAGCGTAGGAGCAGGCTGTGATGGACAGTAGGAGGAGTGTGGGAGCAGGCTGTGAGGGACAGTAGGAGGAGTGTGGGGAGCAGGCTGTGAGGGATAGTAGGAGGAGCGTGGGAGCAGGCTGTGAGGGATAGTAGGAGGAGCGTGGGGGCAGACTGTGAGGGACAGTAGGAGGAGCGTGGGAGCAGGCTGTGAGGGACAGTAGGAGGAGCGTGGGAGCAGGCTGTGAGGGACAGTAGGAGGAGTGTGGGAGCAGGCTGTGAGGGACAGTAGGAGGAGTGTGGGGAGCAGGCTGTGAGGGATAGTAGGAGGAGCGTGGGAGCAGGCTGTGAGGGATAGTAGGAGGAGTGTGGGAGCAGGCTGTGAGGGACAGTAGGAAGAGCGTGAGAGCAGGCTGTGAGGGACAGTAGGAGGAGCGTGGGAGCAGGCTGTGAGGGACAGTAGGAGGAGCGTGGGAGCAGGCTGTGAGGGACAGTAGGAGGAGCGTGGGAGCAGGCTGTGAGGGACAATAGGAAGAACGTGGGAGCAGGCCGTGAGGGACAGTAGGAGGAGCGTGAGAGCATGCTGTGAGGGACAGTAGGAGGAGCGTGGGAGCAGGCTGTGAGGAACAGTAGGAGGAGCGTAGGAGCAGGCTGTGATGGACAGTAGGAGGAGTGTGGGAGCAGGCTGTGAGGGACAGTAGGAGGAGTGTGGGGAGCAGGCTGTGAGGGATAGTAGGAGGAGCGTGGGAGCAGGCTGTGAGGGATAGTAGGAGGAGCGTGGGGGCAGACTGTGAGGGACAGTAGGAGGAGCGTGGGAGCAGGCTGTGAGGGACAGTAGGAGGAGCGTGGGAGCAGGCTGTGATGGACAGTAGGAGGAGTGTGGGAGCAGGCTGTGAGGGACAGTAGGAGGAGTGTGGGGAGCAGGCTGTGAGGGATAGTAGGAGGAGCGTGGGAGCAGGCTGTTAGGGATAGTAGGAGGAGCGTGGGGGCAGACTGTGAGGGACAGTAGGAGGAGCGTGGGAGCAGGCTGTGAGGGATAGTAGGAGGAGCGTGGGGGCAGGCTGTGAGGGACAGTAGGAGGAGCGTGGGAGCAGGCTGTGAGGGACAGTAGGAGGAGCGTGGGAGCAGGCTGTGAGGGACAGTAGGAGGAGTGTGGGATCAGGCTGTGAGGGACAGTGGGAGCAGGCTGTGAGGGACAGTAGGAAGACTGAGAGGCAGGCTATGTTGGGAAGTAGGAGGAGCAAGGGTGCAGGCTGTGAGGGACAGTAGGAGGAGCTTGAGAGCAGGTGGTGAGGGACAGTAGGAGGAGCCTGGGGGCAGGCTGTGAGCGTCAGTAGGAGGTGTGAGGGACAGGCTATGTGGAGAAGTAGGAGGAGCAAGGGTGCGGGCTCTTAGGAACTGCGCTATGTTATGGGGATAGGGTATGAGGGCAATGTTCGGTTTCTCTTCCTCCCATATAAGTCATGCTCCAACTTTGTGTCAACCTGATTAGGAAATGCATATGCCTGCATCTAAGACTGCTACTGGTGCCGCTTAGTGTTTGGTCTGGTGGCTGCCAATAAAACCTACCGTAAATAGCACAATAGTTGGAACTGTCCATGTCATCAATTAAGATATTGGAATGGGATTGACAACAATAAATGTAAGTTGCTCCGTAGGTCATTATGTAGTGTCAATGGATCATTTGCTGGTGTCAATGCAACAATTGGTTCTTCCAGGGCAGAATGAAGGGTAGAGCCTCAGATACGAATGACTGTAGCCATTAGTTGGTGACATGTAGCCTCCCCCTTCTGATTAGATGTGTATATAACTATATAATGTCTCATAAGAACGCAGAACTCTGCTGAATGTGTTTTCATGTTTAGGATAAGCAATGATTTGCTGCTGTGGGAGCCCACTGCCCCTTCTCCGGTGGAGACTTTTGAAAACTTATCGTACGGCATCGGCCTGTCTGTCGCCAGCCAGCTGATTAACACCTTCAGTAAAGACGCAAACAGCGTGTTTAAGTCGGCTCTTCGTTACGGTGAGATTATAGTCTGCAAATAACGTACTGATGTGTTCTACTGTCTGCTGACATTTATACAGATAGGAAGGAGCGCGGTCATGATGCTTTCTCTCTTGTGAATGCTGCTGTCCAGTGTAAGCAGCAATAGCGGGCATTCTGTCCCTTCCACTCTCGTACTCCATCACCTTGCCCACCCCGCTATGTACAATCACAAAGGAAAACCAGCGAACCTACAGATGTAACCGTGCTCATCTTACTGCGATGCGGCATGGTGTGCTAGGCGGTGACTAGACGCAGCCGGCAATCACTCCATTCATTCCATTAGAAATTAATGGAGCGATCGCCGGCGGCAAATAGTCGCAGCTCCGCGTGCCATGCAGTAAGCCGTGTTGCAGCATGCCGCGTCGCAGCATAGATGAGCGTGGCTACTTCTGTACCTTCAATTGTTGTTGGATGAGACTGAAAAGGGCTGAGGGGTTTAGAATGGATCTGTCAGTCATTAAAAGTAATTTACGAAGCGCATCTGATGTGCGCTGCTGGACACCTTGGTGTTGGGCCGCTGCGCTGTGGTGGTCTGCTCAATGTGTGCAATATGCTGCAAGGTCCAAACAAACTGAAAGGGAGATATTCAGTTGTTTGAAAAGTCAGTTGGGAGTCTGTTTTTTTCCTATCTAATAGACAGGATAAAACAGACACCCAACCAACTTTTCAAACAATTGAATTCCCCACAAAGTGTCCAATAAAGTACAAAGATGCGGAGAGGTCTTTAGAGGTGTCCTGTGCAAAACTGTCACCGTCACATCAAAGTGGAGCGTGCACGCACGAAATAGGATACCAGTGAGGACTGCTCGGCAAAATGCGGCTCGGGGCGTGCTTGCGCCATACTTCGCTAGATTGCTGCAGCTGATTCAATGAAATTGTGTAAATAGACGCTTCCTGACGATTCCTCTGATCCACTGCTGTGTCCGGAGACGCAGCATTGGATCTCGTGTGGATCATAAGGTCGCCCGTGTCTAGGTCGACCACTATTGGTTGACAGTAACTAAGTCGACACCGAAAATAGGCAGACACAAGCGTTAGGTCGACATGACAAAAGGTTGACATGAGGGTGTCGTTTTCTTCGTAGAGTGACCTCAGCACAGGTTACCATTCCCAATAGTAGTCCACGTAGATTGTAAAATATGCAAAAAGTTTTTTAAAAAATTACAAAATTGTGAAAAACTCATGTCGACCTTTTGTCATGTGGACCTAGAAACTGTGTCGACCAACAGTGGTCGACTTAAGTTTAGTCGACATAGAGACCGGATACCCATTGGATCATCTGCATTAACATCGGTCATCAGGCTAGCCGGGATATTAATGTACCCGGGGCTAGAGAAGTAGCGGCGAGCTACAACTCTGAATCAGGCTAATATTTGTATTTTTACACAGTGAAACAAACGTAACGTCGGTCACTTCCATATAGTCTTTAGTTTAATGGCATTACTGTTGGTAAACCACATTTCATCAGAATATCGGTAGTGTTGGATTGTAAGCTCTTGGGGACAGTGAATTTTCTTTGTATTTTGTAAATGAACAGTTACTGAGAGGATGTAAGAGAGGTGTGAACGCCCGTCTATTCTTCACTTACTAAAGGTTCCTTTAATTATCTTACAAACAAATGTCATACGATTTTCCGGCGTACGGGATGCCGGCTGTCAGTATCCCAACATCGGCATCCCGGACCGCGAGAATGGCAGCAGCGGGGCGATCGCTAAGAGTCCCCTTGCCGGCTCACACCCACGAGTGGGAATAGCCGTGATGCACCAGTTTTCCGGCTGTCGACATTGTCTGTTGTTGGAATTCTGGCGTCGGCACCCGGGCTGCCGGAATTCCGACAGCAGGCAAATTAACCGCATCCCCTACAAACAAGCATAAAAAAACAAGTGAAAAAAATATCTTTAGCGCGTCGCTTATTTTTGCTCTATACTAGAATAAGGTAACTGTAGCAGGTTAGCTTAATGGGGGTCATTCCGAGTTGATCGCTAGCTGCCGTTGTTCGCAGCGCTGCGATCAGGCTAAAAATCGTCATTTCTGCGCATACGTATGCACCACAATGCGCAGGTGTGTCGTACAGGTACAACGAGCATCGTGGATTTGCACATAGTCTAACGAACATTCCTGTCGCACGGCCGAACGCAGGAAGATTGACATGAAGTGCGCGTTTCGGGTGGCAACTGACCGTTTTCAGGGAGTGTTTGGAAAAATCGCAGGCGTGGCAGAAAAAACGCAGGCGTGGCTGTGCGTTCGCTGGGCGGGTGTGTGACGTCAAAAGCCGTCCCTCCGTCGTTAGAATTAACGCACACAAACAGTAAGTCCAGGGCTGGTCTTGTTTTGCACAAAAAGATTTTGCAGGCGCTCTGCTGCACAGGCGTTCGCACTTCTGCAAAGCAAAAATACACTCCCCAGTGGGCGGCGACAATGCGTTTGCGCGGCTGCTTGTCCATTGTAGTAGAGACATTACATGTCATGGACTGAGTGCCCTCTTCTGCGCTGCTCTGCGTGTTCTGTTGGCGATGTAACGAGATGAGCGCGTTTCGTCTCTCTGCAGATGATGACAGCGGCTCAGAAGAGGAGACTCTGCAGTACGACTACATCCTGGACTCAAACTATCAATGTCGCAGAAAAAAGAAACTGGAGTGCCAAAGCAAGCAGTCTCAGAGCTTCCTGTCTGTCCTGGTGAATGTCAACCATGGCCTGATCTCTCTGTTTACCGATGTCAAGGTAATACTGTGACCCCTCATTAGAACTCTGGCTACCTCATGTCTCACGTCTGTCTTTTGGATGGGCCAAACAAAAATGATGTAACGTGAATAAGACTGAGAAGGTGCCGTTACTCTGGGTATTATGTCCATGTTTCCTAACAAACCATAGGAGACGCTGCAGTCTGTATGTGATATTTGTGCCCCCTCAATACACCACTTTTGGCAGGACCACCGCTGCAAAATCTCTCTGGGCTTATCCATTGAGTAAAGTTGGGCGCTGCTGTGCTCTGTTATCTTCTCTCTTCCGTAGCCATTATTGGCAATGTCTGTGAGCGGCAGTAACGGACACTAATATTCCGGGAAGATGGCGGAGAGGGCAAAGCACAACATGACCTGAGAGGGTTATTCAATGAACATTCTTTTCTGCAGTCGCTCACCTGCCCACACTTCATGCAAAGAAAAAACACACGTCTTTTTATACACAGCAATAGCAACACTGACGCCCTTAATTTTATATAAAAATAAAAAAGATTGTCTTTTGAAATTGTGTAGTTTAGTCATGTAACATTGATTTAATAAAATATGTATTGTAAAACGGGTACTGGAAATAAGGACTCGTGAGGCAGGTCTTCCGGTTACAACACAGTGATTTTACTGTCATCGAACACTGTGCATAGGCCTGGTCACACAGGTACATAACTGAAAACAAGCAAACAAATATAAAAGCAATGCTTGTGCTCAATAGTTTGCTGCAGCGGCTCGCAGCCACACATGCCATGCTCTCCTGGCACGGCCAATGTCCACAGTCCCTGGTACGACAAATTATTCCCTACTCACTGGCCTCTAACAGGCATCAGTGCACAGAACTCTGGGTGAATGGGAGTTGTAAACTTTTCCTGTTTCCAGTGATGAGTTCCTGCAGGACCTGGGTAATCAACAAAACCCGGAGTTCCAAATCTACTACAGCTGCAGAATGTGCAGGTCTTGTTTTTCTCTCTCTTAAAGGGAGCTGATCCCACAGAAATGTGGCCAATTGTGGTGAGACACAAGCCCTCTCACCACTAAATATATATATATATATATATGTGTACTGTTTTAGTGATTTCGTAATAAAATAATTGTTCTTAACATAACGTAAAGCCTCCTGTCTTATGTTTGCCAGCAGCAGGCTGAAGGGAAAGTACTGGAAGGCAAGCACGGAGAGTTTTGGTTGGAGTTTAACAGTGGATCTCTCTTTACGGTGACAAAATATGAAGGATTTGAAGACAAACACTATTTATGTCTTCATGCAAGCAGCCTGAGTTTCTACCACCAAGGTAAACGCTCCCTTCAGGATGTTTTTAGTTGGGGATATCTGGTGCCTATAAGTACTCTATACATGTTTTGGGGTTTGTACACTATTTTAGGGCAGAACTCCTGTTTACTGTACAATTTGGAGGGCGAAGAAAACCCTCAAATCAAGCACCGTTATAATTTTATTACCATAGAACTGAATTATGTGTTGCCCACTTGCACAGGTGTTTTGGACAACGTTGTTCATCCTGCTGACCTCAGGCTTCCTAGCTTGCCCCGACCACACTGGTTAGAACCGACAATTTATTCCTCTGAAGAAGACGGAACCGGTAACCGTGTGAATGGAAATGGAGTGGGAGTGGACAACCTAAGCATGCTGACCGTGGCAGTGAAAATCCAGTCCGATAAGTCTGAAAATAATACAAAGGTGGCCTCATGTTTCCTATTCATCTCTCTAAATGACACGTGTGCTAATATTGAACAGCTGGTGATGCCAAAATGTTTACTTTGGGATAGAGCACTGGTTCTCAAACTCCGTCCTCAGGATCCCTAACAGGTCATGTTTTCCAGAGCACCATGCAGATTCACTGTGTCTGACCAACTGCCACATTATGAAGATCCACAGGTGACCTGGAAATCATGAACTATTTAGGGTCCGGAGGCCCGGGTTTGCGAACCTCTGGGATAGAGGATTAGTTGGGTAAGGTTGGATTGTGGGCTAATCCTTAAACTGGAGAACACAATGCCAGTTACTTACCAGCCATGAATCTGTGAGTGTCATGTTCATAATCTGATTGGATCATTCCTGCCTAATTTTATAGTGCAGAATAAGGTTGGGTACACTCTTAGGGGTATATTCAATTCCTGTTGATTCCCGATAGGACGAAAAAACTGAACTTTGCGCAGTTTTTAGGGCGAATTTCGATTTGCTCTATTCAATGTAAGTGACGATTTTTAGACTTGTCAGAAATTCCGACACTGTAAAAAAACAGGTGGATCGGCGAATTCGCCGCCAATCCAACTGTTTTGGCTAATTTGCGGGCGTTTTTGCCCATTTTTTGTCATGGGCGTATTGGCATGGGCGAAAAACGGGACAAAAGTCTGCGAAAACGCCCGCAAATTGAATAATGAACTGTCGAATCCTCTCCATCGGAGAGGATCCGACAGGAATTGAATATACCCCTTAGACGCACTTACTCTCTTTGTCTTCCAGGAGTTCCTCATTGCGGTGGGCCTGCGAGGAGCGACACTTCAGCACCGTGTACTTCACTCGGAACACACCTGGCATGAACAGGTACCGCCATACTTCCCTACTGAGTTCCATTGCTGACATATTTATACTGCATTTTTATGGAAAATAATTGTTTCTTTTTAACTGTAGATACTGCAGTTTCTGAATATTTCAGACGAGCCGGTTTTAGGCTACAACCCTCCAACCTCCATTACCACTTTCCATATTCACCTGTGGAGTTGTGCTCTGGACTACAGGTAATACCAACAAGTGGCTTGCTATGGTGTGTAGGTTAGATGATCAAATGCTCTATTAAACTTTTACATTAGAATTAACACTATTGATACATAATTATTATTTCTCTGACGTCCTAGTGGATGCTGGGTACTCCGTAAGGACCATGGGGAATAGACGGGCTCCGCAGGAGACTGGGCACTTCTTTAAAGAAAAGATTAGGTACTACATCTGGTGTGCACTGGCTCCTCCCTCTATGCCCCTCCTCCAGACCTCAGTTAGAATCTGTGCCCGGCCTGAGCTGGATGCACTTAGTGGGCTCTCCTGAGTTCACTAAAAAGAAAAGTATTTGTTAGGTTTTTTATTTTCAGTGAGATCTGCTGGCAACAGACTCACTGCTACGTGGGACTTAGGGGAGAGAAGCAAACCCACCTGTTTGCAGCTAGCTTGTGCTTCTAGGCTACTGGACACCATTAGCTCCAGAGGGATTGAACACAGGGCCCGACCTCGATCGTCCGTTCCCAGAGCCGCGCCGCCGTCCCCCTTGCAGAGCCAGAAGATGGAAGAAACCGGAGGAAATCGGCGGCTGAAGACTTCGGTCTTCAATAAGGTAGCGCACAGCACTGCAGCTGTCCGCCATTGCTCCCACAGCACACCACACGCTCCGGTCACTGGTGGGTGCAGGGCGCTGGGGGGGGGGGGGGGGGGGCTGCAATTAATATACCCTGGGCTGCAATTAATATACCTTTTGGCAATAAAAAGCACATAATACAGTGTTTAGCACTGTATGTGTGCAGAAACCCCCGCCATTAACGATATAAAAAGCGGGAGAAGCACGCCATTGAAGGGGCGGGGCTATCTTCCTCAGCACAGCCAGCGCCATTTTCTCTTCACAGCTCCGCTGGAAGGACGCTCTCCAGGCTCTCCCCTGCAGTATACACTACAGAAAGGGTAAAAAAGAGAGGGGGGGCACATAAATTTAGGCGCAAATTGTGATATAAGCAGCTATAGGGGGAAAATTCACTTTGTGTATAGTGTCTATCCCTCTGTTATATAGCGCTCTGGTGTGTGCTGGCATACTCTCTCTCTGTCTCCCCAAAGGACTTTGTGGGGTCCTGTCCTCAGTCAGAGCATTCCCTGTGTGTGCGTTGTGTCGGTACGGCTGTGTCGACATGTTTGATGAGGACGCTTACGTGGAGGCGGAGCAGGTGCCGATAAGTGTGATGTCGCCCCCTGCGGGGCCGACACCTGAGTGGATGGATATGTGGAAGGTATTAACCGACAGTGTCAACTCCTTGCATAAAAGGTTCGATGACGCAGCTTTGGGACAGCCGGCATCTCAGCCCGCGCCTGCCCAGGCATCTCAGAGGCCATCAGGGGCTCAAAAACGCCCGCTACCTCAGATGGCAGACACAGATGTCGACACGGAGTCTGACTCCAGTGTCGACGAGGATGAGACAAATATACAATCCACTAGGGCCATCCGATGCATGATTACGGCAATGAAAAATGTGTTGCACATTTCTGACATTAACCCGGTTACCACAAAAAAGGGTATTATGTTTGGGGAGAAAAAGCAGCCAGTGACTTTTCCCCCATCAGATGAGTTAAATGAATTGTGTGAAGAAGCGTGGGGTTCCCCAGATAAGAAACTAGTAATTTCTAAGCGGTTACTAATGGCGTACCCTTTCCCGCCAACGGATAGGTTACGCTGGGAGACATCCCCTAAAGTGGACAAGGCGCTCACACGCTTATCAAAAAAGGTGGCACTGCCGTCTCAGGATACGGCCGCCTTAAAGGAGCCTGCAGATAGAAAGCAGGAGGCTATCCTGAAGTCTGTGTATACACACTCAGGTACTATACTGAGACCTGCTATTGCTTCAGCATGGATGTGTAGTGCTGCAGCAGCGTGGTCTGATTCCCTGTCTGATAACATTGATTCCCTTGACAGGGACACTATATTGCTAACCATAGACCATATTAAAGACGTAGTCTTATATATGAGAGATGCACAGAGAGACATTTGCCGGCCGGCATCTAGAATTAATGCGATGTCCATTTCTGCCAGGAGAGTATTATTGACTCGGCAGTGGACAGGTGATGCTGATTCTAAAAGGCACATGGAAATTTTGCCTTATAAGGGTGAGGAATTGTTTGGGGACGGTCTTTCGGACCTCATATCCACAGCAACAGCTGGGAAGTCGACTTTTTTACCTCAGGTTCCCTCACAGCCTAAGAAAGCACCGTATTATCAGGTACAGTCCTTTCGGCCTCAGAAAGGCAAGCGGGTTAGAGGCGCGTCCTTTCTGCCCAGAGGCAGGGGTAGAGGGAAAAAGCTGCACCATACAGCCAGTTCCCAAGAACAAAAATCCTCCCCTGCTTCCACTAAGTCCACCGCATGACGCTGGGGCTCCACATGTGGAGCCAGGTGCGGTGGGGGCCCGTCTCCGGAACTTCAGCGACCAGTGGGTTCGCTCACAGGTGGATCTCTGGGTTCTACAAGTGGTATCTCAGGGATACAAGCTGGAGTTCGAGACGTCTCCCCCTCGCCGTTACCTCAAATCAGCCTTGCCAGCTACTCCCCAGGACAGGGAGGTAGTACTGGCGGCAATTCACAAGCTGTACCTCCAGCAGGTGATAATCAAAGTTCCCCTCCTTCAACAGGGACGGGGTTACTATTCCACAATGTTTGTGGTACCGAAACCAGACGGTTCGGTGAGACCCATTCTAAATTTGAAATCCTTGAACACTTATATAAGGAAGTTCAAGTTCAAAATGGAATCGCTCAGGGCGGTTATTGCAAGCCTGGAAGAGGGGGATTACATGGTATCACTGGACATCAAGGATGCTTACCTACATGTCCCCATTTACCCACCTCACCAGGTGTACCTCCGTTTTGTGGTACAGGACTGCCATTACCAATTCCAGACATTGCCGTTTGGTCTGTCCACGGCACCGAGGGTATTTACCAAAGTAATGGCCGAAATGATGATACTCCTTCGAAAAAAGGGAGTTATAATTATCCCGTACTTGGACGATCTCCTTATAAAGGCGAGGTCCAGGGAGCAGTTGTTGGTCGGAGTAGCACTATCTCAGGAAGTGCTACAACAGCACGGCTGGATTCTGAATATCCCGAAGTCGCAGCTGGTTCCTACGACGCGTCTGCTGTTCCTGGGTATGATTCTGGACACAGAACAGAAGAAGGTGTTTCTCCCGGAGGAGAAGGCCAAGGAGTTGTCATCTCTGGTCAGAGACCTCCTAAAACCAAAACAGGTGTCGGTGCATCACTGCACGCGAGTCCTGGGAAAGATGGTAGCTTCTTACGAGGCAATTCCATTCGGCAGGTTCCATGCACGGATCTTTCAGTGGGATCTGTTAGACAAGTGGTCCGGATCGCATCTTCAGATGCATCGGCTGATCACCCTGTCCCCAAGGGCCAGGGTGTCTCTGTTGTGGTGGCTGCAGAGTGCTCATCTTCTCGAGGGCTGCAGATTCGGCATACAGGACTGAGTCCTGGTGACCACGGATGCAAGCCTCCGAGGTTGGGGGGCAGTCACTCAGGGAAAAAACTTCCAAGGACAATGGTCGAGTCAGGAAGCTCCCCTACACATAAATATTCTGGAACTAAGGGCCATTTACAATGCCCTAAGTCAGGCAAAACCCCTGCTTCAAAACCAGCCGGTGCTGATTCAGTCAGACAACATCACGGCGGTCGCCCATGTAAACCGACAGGGCGGCACAAGAAGCAGGATGGCGATGGCAGAAGCCACAAGGATTCTCCGATGGGCGGAAAATCACGTGATAGCACTGTCAGCAGTGTTCATTCCGGGAGTGGACAACTGGGAAGCAGACTTCCTCAGCAGGCACGACCTCCACCCGGGAGAGTGGGGACTTCATCCAGAAGTCTTCCAGCTGATTGTAAATCGTTGGGAAAGGCCACAGGTGGACATGATGGCGTCCCGCCTCAACAAAAAGCGAAAAAGATATTGCGCCAGGTCAAGGGACCCTCAGGCGATAGCTGTGGACGCTCTAGTGACACCGTGGGTGTACCAGTCGGTTTATGTGTTCCCTACTCTTCCTCTCATACCAAAGGTACTGAGGATAATAAGAAAGAGAGGAGTAAGAACTATACTCATCGTTCCGGATTGGCCAAGAAGGACTTGGTACCCGGAACTACAAGAAATGATCTCAGAGGACCCTTGACCTCTGCCGCTCCGACAGGACCTGCTACAGCAGGGGCCCTGTCTGTTCCAAGACTTACCGCGGCTGCGTTTGACGGCATGGCGGTTGAACGCCGGATCCTGATGGAAAAGGGCATTCCGGTTGAAGTCATTCCTACGCTGATAAAAGCTAGGAAGGATGTGACAGCAAAACATTATCACCGCATATGGCGAAAATATGTTGCTTGGTGTGAGGCTATGAAGGCCCCAACAGAAGAATTTCAGCTGGGTCGATTTCTGCACTTCCTGCAGTCACGAGTGACTATGGGCCTAAAATTGGGATCCATTAAAGTCCAGATTTCGGCCCTGTCTATTTTCTTTCAAAAAGAACTGCTTCCCTGCCTGAAGTTCAGACGTTTGTTAAGGGAGTGCTGCATATTCAGCCCCCTTTTGTGCCTCCAGTGGCACCTTGGGATCTCAACATTGTGTTGGATTTCCTAAAATCACATTGGTTTGAGCCACTTCAGACCGTGGAGTTGAAATATCTCACGTGGAAAGTGGTCATGCTTTTGGCCTTGGCTTCGGCTAGGCGTGTGTCAGAATTGGCGGCTTTGTCATGTAAGAGCCCCTATCTGATCTTCCATATGGACAGGGCAGAATTGAGGACTCGTCCCCAATTTCTCCCTAAGGTGGTATCAGCGTTTCATTTGAACCAACCTATTGTGGTGCCTGCGGCTACTCGGGACTTGGAGGCTTCCAAGTTGCTGGATGTAGTCGGGCCCTGAAAATCTATGTTTCCAGGACGGCTAGAGTCAGAAAAACTGACTCGCTGTTTATCCTGCATGCACCCAACAAGCTGGCTGCTCCTGCTTCTAAGCAGACTATTGCTCGCTGGATCTGTTGCACGATTCAACTTGCACATTCTGCGGCTGGACTGCCGCATCCTAAATCAGTCAAAGCCCATTCCACGAGGAAGGTGGGCTCTTCTTGGGCGGCTGCCCGAGGGGTCTCGGCTTTACAACTTTGCCGAGCTGCTACCTGGTCGGGATCAAACACGTTTGCAAAATTCTACAAGTTTGATACCCTGGCTGAGGAGGACCTTCAGTTTGCTAATTCGGTGCTGCAGAGTCATCCGCACTCTCCCGCCCGTTTGGGAGCTTTGGTATAATCCCCATGGTCCTTACGGAGTACCCAGCATCCACTAGGACGTCAGAGAAAATAAGATTTTACTCACCGGTAAATCTATTTCTCGTAGTCCGTAGTGGATGCTGGGAGCCCGTCCCAAGTGCGGAATTCTGCAATACTTGTATATAGTTATTGCTTAACTATAGGGTTTTTTGTTCTGAGCCATCAGTTTAATGAGGCTCAGTTGTTGTTCATACTGTTAACTGGGTATAGTTATCACGAGTTGTACGGTGTGATTGGTGTGGCTGGTATGAGTCTTACCCTGGATTCCAAATCCTTTCCTTGTAATGTCAGCTCTTCCGGGCACAGTTTCCCTAACTGAGATCTGGAGGAGGGGCATAGAGGGAGGAGCCAGTGCACACCAGATGTAGTACCTAATCTTTTCTTTAAAGAAGTGCCCAGTCTCCTGCGGAGCCCGTCTATTCCCCATGGTCCTTACGGAGTACCCAGCATCCACTACGGACTACGAGAAATAGATTTACCGGTGAGTAAAATCTTATTTTTTCTGTTTAGAAAAATCTCACATTCTCTAGTTCTGAGCAGGTTTAGCGCAATTTTTGTTCTGTTGTGCAAGAAATCAGTTGCTAAACCTTAATGGTATTCTATAGATATCGCTGTATATTTTAACATTGACCATGCCCTGCTTAAACTGGACTGTTCCGTGGTATCATGCTGATTCTAGGCTGCATTACCATACCAATGGGTTCCTGGCAGAAGAGGGAATTGCAATACTTCATATCACTATTTCCTATTCATTTGATGGGCTGCACTCGTATGAACATTGGTTTATCCAAAGTCTGCTTCCATTGATCCTCTTTACAAGGACATCACTTCAGTATTAGGCAAAGTGCAACTAGAAACGCGTTTCTCCAGTGATGGTGCGAAATGCGTCTCAATAAAAAGTGTATAATGAGACCCAATCTCCACCAGCTTATAACTAACTGGTGCTTATGTAAAGTTTGCATAGAACGATCGCTCCCCCCTCCATCTCCACCCGCAAACAACACGGTCAAAACAGTTCTGGAATGTTTAAATACTTGTGGTTCCTGCTGGCAGACCTTTCATATTAAGTGGAATGTTCGATTTTATGCAACTGCAGAGTTTCTCGTACCCATAAAATTTGTTCTCTTGGTGAATGGAGCCATGTGTTAAGACTAATTCTGTTTCCGTTATTCACAGGCCTCTCTTCTTACCCATACGAGCTCTGCTGACTGTGGAGACCTTCAGTATATCCAGCAGTGTTTCATTGGACAAGTCCTCCTCCAGCCTTCGGTAAATGACTTTCCTGCGTCTTCTGAATCAACTGATTCATCGTTTTTAGAATAGCTTGTTTTACACAATGTACTAGTCTGGCCAGCAGATGGCGCTATTGCTTCTACACTTTGTGTCACATTGTGCATCTCTTTATCGTCCCGTTTTCAGGATTATCTTGGATGAGGCTGCTCTGCATTTATCTGACAAGTGCAATGCGGTGTCTGTTAATTTAAACCGAGGTAAGAGTGGGGAAACTGTGAGGTTAATTTACGCAGATAAAAGGTTCTGTATGGAAGTATAAAAATGCGGACGGTGAACACGTTTTTCTGTGCGCACCATGTTACCCGTTTAGCGCATACTTAGATGCGTGCAGGCATGCAGTCCATGTGTACCGATGTGTCCTTATACATCTAGCTTCAAAGCACAACGCAGTGTGAGATGCCTGGTTCTGTGCAACTCCGCTAAGGCGCCTTTTATTGCCGAAAATGTGTCTTAGTCACAACACAGTGCGGCAAGGTCGCACCAGGAGACTGTGCTGATTAATTTGATATATGACACTTGTATAGTGTGTGTGATGGAGTCTGTATTTGGAGCACAACAGAACGTGTACAGGGTAAAAGCTGAGGCTACTACATTGTAGCACTTCACATACAGATTCAGAGACTCAGTAGATGTATTATACAGCGATAGGTGAGAAAACGGTAACTTCACACGTTAAGTGCGCCAGTTACCGGTTCTCCTAATGTACTCGTGTGGTGATGTGCGCCCCTGTCGTTATTGATAGCGCGCCAATATGGTGGGCAATGTAAGAACGGTCAGTGACACTGACCTTTCAGACAGCTGGTAGGTACTGCTTCCTGCTTCGCCTTGGTACAGGTATAATGCGTTTCCTCCTCAGTCGCACACAGATATACAAGTGTCCGATATAAAATTAATCTGCACAATCTGCTGGTGCATTCTAGTCACATCGTAGTGCGACTAAGACACAACTTCTGCAAAAAAGACACCTGGCGCTAGCAGAATTTCATGGGACCAGGCGTTCCGAGACGGACTCTTCGGCGCCAGCAATGATGTATGAGGACACATCTGTATGTGAATATTTTCATGTGGGTATGTTGTCTCATATCAATACTTACCAGCATCCGATACAGCTTGATGATACATTGAAACTAGTCAGGCTCCTTACTCCTGGCACTTCCTAAGAACCACAAGCAGCAGAACCTTTTGCATGAGAAGGAGGCTCTGCAGACACCCATTACCAGGGGACGCCCCTGTAAAAATGCTGTCTCTGGTTTTTAGGTCTCATTTTTATTCTCATCCCGCAAAATGAAATAGCATTGATGCATGTAGGTGCTGTTAGGGGTGCAGGAGTGTGCCAAGCCTGCATTTAGCTAGAATCGCGAGATCTGCCAATGTCGTCCAATCAGAGGATGTAGAATGATGCCACCATATGGATTCAGGGACAGGCTGCTGTGGCTGCATATTATATAGAAGAGTCTTGCTGCTGATGCAAAGAATCTTGCTTCCATGCAACCATAGCGGCGCTCTGATTGGTGGATGGTGCTGTTCATCCACCAATCAAAGCACAGGAGTTAGCAGGTTTATGCTAAATCACTCATTTATAAATTATCCACATGAAAGAGTTGGGTTTAGTCTAATCGAATTTTCATTTTTCAGATTACGTACGTGTCTTGGACATGGGACTGCTGGAACTGACTATACTGGCGGTAAAGTTTGGAGAAAAGGTAATTTTTTGTTTTGTGACAACTAACTACAGATAATAGTGTTTTACAAAGACCCATGCCCCTCAATAAATAAAGTAAATGGAGGGGATTGCCACATTTTTGTTTGCTGGGTATTCCATTCCTCACCATTGCCTGAACTTGCTGGCCAGGGAAGGGCTGTCGGTGCGCCTGGGTGTTGTTCAAATTTTCAGCAATGTACGGGGTTAATGTATATGACGGTCCAATCAGATGCCTCGGATACTGCACATAACCTGTCTTAGCTTCCTGAATCTCCAGGATGTGTTCAGTCCACTGATTTTACAGCTCTCTCCTGGTGTCACTTCCGCCTTCACTAGAGCTATTTGCAAGTAACAGAAAGCTAATTGGTCAGCCCTTTAAGAATATGAAACAAAAAATTGAAAACGTTTTTAATAAAAAAAAAACGAAAAAAAAACATTAGAACAAGTTATTATTATTATTATTATTATTATCCTTTATTTATATGGCGCCACAAGGGTTCCGCAGCGCCCGATTACAGAGTACAAATGCACATAAAAAAATAGGAAAACAGTGACTTACAGTTGAATACAATATAGGACAAGTACAGGGCAACTAAGCATAACTACACCAGTAAACAGAGATAAGTTCCAGGTGGTCAAATAGAATAGTTTCCTTATATTTGTTAAATTGAGATGGGTGAGAGTCCTCGTAATGTCCTGTGTTCTGCAGAACAAGCCCCGGTTCGAGATGTACTGTTCCAGCGATGTGATTCACATCAGGACATGCTCAGACTCTTGTGCTGCGCTGATGAACCTCATCCAGTATATCGCCAGCTACGGTGATCTACACCCGCCAACCAGGACCCAGACGTCGCCTGGAGCGCAGAAGAAAACCAAGAAGGTAAGAACCCAAGACGGAACCGGCACCCAGACTATGATGACCTACAGAAGAATGACTTCTGGTTATAGGATCCATCCCCTTATTGGGGATATTTCATGAACACACCTAGGTCTCAGGGTGGCCCGTCTCTACCCTACAACACTCATCCAGTAATTGTGTTCCAGTGTACTCTGGTTCCAAGTTACTGTCTTTTGTTTTATTATCGCTATTATCTGCAAATAATTACACATCGCTGCTTAGACTACATATTGGGCATGATTCTGAGTCACATGCAAGGCCGAATGCTGTCGGACCTAGTGCTTAATCGCAATCTGCGCATGCCTCGCGGGCTGCGTATGCATATTTGCTTACTTACACATCTCATTCTGTTCTCCACGACCACTGGTTAGGCGGTTCTGGGCTGCAACAATTTGATGCTATGCAAGAGAAGAGTTTTGTGCGCGTGGCAGGGTGTGACGCGGGCTTCTGCCTATGCATTGCGGACGCCGAATTCAGACGCATCTCCTGCACCAGCATGAAGTACATGTAAGTGCCACTCTCCTGGACGGAAGAGCAGTGTAGTGCGATCGCATACATGTGTACGATGCAGAATACTTGTGTATATTCGCATTAGCATTCCGTTCGCATTACGGGGGCCATTCCGAGTTGTTCGCTCGTTGCCGATTTTTGCAACGGAGCGATGAATGCGCATGCGCATGGTACGCAGTGCGCATACGCTAAGTCTTTTAGCTCAAAACTTAGTAGATTTACTCACGGCAGAACGAAGAATTTCCATCGTTGAAGTGATCGTAGTGTGATTGACAGGAAGTGGGTGTTTCTGAGCGGAAACTCAGCGTTTTCACGGTGTTTGCGGAAAAATGCAGGCGTGTCAGAGAAAAACGTGGGAGTGGCTGGAGAAACGGGGGAGTGGCTGGCCGAACGCAGGGCGTGTTTGTGACGTCAAACCAGGAACGAAACTGACTGAACTGATCGCTAATCGTGAGTAGGTCCGGAGCTACTCAGAAACTGCTAAGAATTATTTATTCGCAATTCTGCTAAGCTAAGATACACTCCCAGAGGGCGGCGGCCTATCGTGTGCAATGCTGCTAAAATCTGCTAGCGAGTGAACAACTCGGAATCACCCCCTACATGCGACTCAGAATCATGCCCATTATCGGCTCACTAACTCAGACCCAGCTGTGCGTGGCATAAGCAGCGTAGCACTAGGTCACAGTAGCCCAGGATAGCTACATCGGCCTTAGAGGTCTGGATGTACATTGGTTAGTAACAGCGGAAGAAGGCACAGTGCTTGCAGAGTGCGTCTGCATTATAGTAGATCAGATCAAACACTTGTGAATGCCCACACATATC
Source organism: Pseudophryne corroboree (assembly GCF_028390025.1). Taxonomy (NCBI): domain Eukaryota; kingdom Metazoa; phylum Chordata; class Amphibia; order Anura; family Myobatrachidae; genus Pseudophryne; species Pseudophryne corroboree. The sequence goes on along the minus strand of NC_086455.1, from coordinate 165,214,812 downwards.
ATATTCTGCGTATTGTGTCTACAAACTCCCGTAGACTATGGGACCCCTCTGTTCTATGCTAGCATTCTCTAGCTTCCAGTACTTCTGTTCATACATTTCTCTCTGGCATGGAGCACGAGTCCTCATATAGAATGTCTCTTTAGTCCCCATATAAATCTAGTTTATGTAGTTATCACGGAGTCCTGTTTGGAGCACTCCAAGAAACTATCCTCAGGCTTCATTCCTGGAAGGTGGCCGTTTTGGTGTCTATTATGTCCTCCAGAACTGACTAACCTACGCTTGTGTCTTCCACTACTCGTGGGTCATAAGAAAGAGGCATAGCTTTACCAGTTTCCTGACATTTGCCCATTGCGGTTCTACGTTCCATCTTATTGAGGATGCATTTGGACAGAAATCCAGTTTGTGTCTTCCTAACCTGACAGAGACTGATCTAGGACGTCCTCGTGGTGCTGTGTCCTCCAATGAAACCGGAGGAGAAAATGGATATTTTTTTATTGACTTCATTGGGGGACATGGATCCTACTCCTTGTGTGTGTAACGACCATTGATCATTGTTGTTCCTACCCTTGGTTCAACTGAATGTGCAGATTCGATAGTATTAAGCAATGCTCTCCGTTCACAAAACGTCTAATGATGGATTGTGTTGCAGGCTGACGCGTCTACGGGCTCCAGCTCCCGCAGCCCATTGCTGGCTGAGGCAGAACAACAGATACTGCGCGATTTAATGAGCGACGCCATGGAGGATACAGACACTTACCAAGATGCCTCTCCTGTAAAACCGCAGCTGAACGGTAACGTAAAGCGGATCTGTCACCAGGTGCACTGAGTATTACCTCATGTGAGGGCTTTCTCCTAGGACCTCTTCCTCTGCGCCTTATATGATTACTAACCATCTCATCTCAGTAAGCACTTGTGCGCCTGTTAGGAATTTTGCACAGTGTCTTAGGGGTCTATTTACTAAGCCTTGGAAGGAAATAAAGTGCCAGCCAATCAGCTCCTAACTGTCATATTACAGGGTGTGTTTGAAAAATGACAGTTGGGAGCTGATCGGTTGGTACTTTATCTCCATCCAAGGCTTAGTAAATAGACCCCTAAGGGCGATATCCAATTAGCCCCGAAAATTTACCGGGGCTAATTGTCCCGCCGGGGACTATCCTATTACCCCTGATAAGCCAGCACGAGCGGTGGCTTATCGGGGGTTACCTGAAGCTGCATCGGGTGCTGACAGCTCTCGGTGCAGTGCTGCTCCTTCAGCTTCCCCGGTCACATGGGTGCTCCCGTGTCATGTGACCGCTGCAGGAAGCAGAGTAGAGAGGGGGATGCGGTCACGGCGCTGCCCCGGCTTCTCCGCCGGGGGGGGTCACTGCGCCGAGGGCAGCTTCCGGGCCGCGATGCCATGCCTGGAGCCCCAGCCTGCTGCTGCTGCAGCAGGCATGGGACACTGCAGGTTGTCCCGGTCATCGGGATTCTGAGGCAGGCGAAACCAAATCCCCAGAAACAGCCCCGTTTCCATGCAAAAACGGGACTGTTTCTACCGAACACACACAGGTTTCACTGAGCCTGTGTGTTTTCAGGAAAAAGGGTATTTTTCCTGATCAATTTGGATAGCCTCTAAAAAAAAAAAAAAAAAATTGGTGAAACATCGGGAAAAATTGCGAAAAACCCGATGTTTCATCCGACCTAATAGGATATCCCCCTTAGTCTTCAGTTGGACGACATGATAATCACAGGAATGAATAAATACAGTCAATTAGTAAAACAATGGCCTTAGAATGGCTATTTGTCTGAATTTTCTTTTCTTGTCTCACACAAGTGTGATAGGAAAATAAAAAGAATGGGATTGTTTATTTAAATACTGTATAAGATATTTTAAAGGAAGGAGAGATGGATAGTGCCTATTAAAGCATGTTTAATTAAAAACACTTAGGTGTCAGCTATCTATAGGCTGCATTTTCAGACCACAATATGGCTGCCCCACTCTAGACAGTGGGTGATGTTTAAGCAAAGCTATTGTGTTTCTTTAGGGTTTTCTGAAGGCAAATCTGAACTGCTGGAGCCCCCTTGCTCTGATCTTTTCCTTTTTCCTGATGAAAGTGGAACTACATCTGAGGAATCTAGTCCCACGTTCACGTCAGCTACTCCCCATCTCATCAGTGACGCCATTCTCGATGTTCCACTTGAAAGCGATGACTTCTGTATTCTGTATGCTCCAAAGACATCAGTGTCGGTGAGTTCAGTAAGGCTTTTTCCAGTCCAACAACCGGGTGACAATGGCGGAGTTTTTATACTTCTGTTGTATTCTTTTCTCTGATTCCATTTGGGTTGACCCTGGGGTCTCCGATAGAAAGTTGCACTTTAAATATTCCAAAAGTATTGAGCTCCTACCTCAACCATCTCCTCATCCTGCTGGATTCTCTGTTATTTTTATAACCAAACACCCCAGGATAAAACCACAAAAAGAGCGAAGAGAGTAAAATAATATTTGTCTAAAACTAAAAAAAAAAACTAAAAAAAAAACAGTTTTAGCTACCTTTAAACAGGCGAACTAGAGTGTAGATGGCCTTGGCCAGTCCAATGTACTAACAGCCCCTAGCGCTGCCTGTTTAACTTTTGTCCTCACACTTGTTTAGCTCCATAAGGCAAGGAGTGGCCACTTTTGAGGCTGTCATATCTTGGCTGCCGTAGAAGTGAGTGATTTGTCCCACTTTGAGATGAGTTTATTTTGGAACGCCTTGAATGGAACCATGCAGACTGCACAACTGCGATTGTTGAGGCCATCTTTCCTTGGACTGTAAAGCAGAAATGCACTGACCTCTCCATCAGAGGCCAGCATCTCCTAGTCAGATAGGATTTTCCAAACTCCCTAATTCTAACTTACTTTACTCTAGAAAGCTTCTTTGTTGATTTTTCCACCGGTTTATTGGCCGAGGCTAAAATGTGTCCTACTGCATAAACAGACTTAAGAATGGAATTACAGTTTCTATCCGAACCATCCTAAACACATATTTATAGTGTCAACATCCTATAGGAGGCTCTGTATCCCCAGATACAGTATATGTGTCCTATATGATGGTAGAGAAACGCAGATGCAGTATGGATCATAAGAAGAAGTTATGTTTGCCACCATTGTTGGGTTTGGGGTGGTTCATGATGTTCCTGGTAGGATATGACATCACAGAGTGCGGTCTCTACAGAAAAATGACGTCCTTATCGTGTCCCTGTCTGGTTCTCTCAGGAAAAGGACGAGGAGCCGCGTGTGAGAAAACTTGTTCATGACGCAATCTTGATTAAAGAGAATTATTTCATCTCTCCTGAGAGGAAAGCGGACACCAGCAAGGCCCCACTGCATTTCCCAGTACCCATCGTTCGGTATGTGGTCAAAGAGGTCTCGCTTGTTTGGCATCTGTACGGTGGTAAAGATTTCGGAAGTTCTCATCCTTCTACTTCCCCTGCTAAGCATTACATGTAAGTATTACATATATATTTATATGGGCATTTATTTTACATGATGTCCACGTGAAATCAGCAGAGCTGCAATAATCTGCAGGTGGCACCCTCACCATGCCTTAATGTATGGGCTATAAATGATTTTGGTGCCACCATTATCAAGCAACAGCCGCTTAGTTCTATAACGTTATTAAAACCACTTAACTGGCATGGTCAGATTTCATGCAACTGCGCCGTTCCACCCTGTCCCCCCGTTTTTGACGAGGAGATCCGTTCTGCAGATGTGCATAATATAATGTTTAAATATTTAAAAAAATGCTTTTTCAAGTTGATTAAATAAAATACATTTTAAAAAAACAATGTTTTAACACTTTTGAAGGGAAAAATCGTCAGTTAAGTGGTTTTAATGCCAAGCTCTGCTTGTGAATTAATTCCTCTGGTTGCCAGAAACGCTTTTTCCTGAGACATTGGCTAGCTCGCCAGACAGTCCGGCAACTGCCCATCCGGTCCATAGCACCAATGTTATTTATAGGTGTACAAGGAGGGGACGCTAGTATTCCTGGCTGAAGGAGCATCCGGCCACCAGCGACGAGCAGCCTTCACGTGATCTGTACCATATAGGTAGTGGCACCAAGGTTGGTGCTCTATTACCAAAGCAATACATTACAGCGGTCTTAGGCTGTTGTGGCTCTTCCCAGCAAGCTAGGGTCTAGTGCGGAATGCTGGGACGTCTAGTTCCACCATAGCTGGAAACCCAGCTGGCTTCTATCTATTTTTGGCATTAACAAAGTTTGAAAATCACAAAGACCCCCCTGTGACCAGTTTAGAAGTAATTGTAATAATATTATAATACTGTAGTGTGATAATACTCTATATTCTATAATACTTGTAATTTATGGATGGTTTGCGCTGTCTCCAGGAGCCCTCACAGCTCCCCGTCCACCACACCCACGAGGCGAGCCAGCAGTTTGGTCCGTGGTGGCCGCGGAAGAAACCAAGACTTGCTGATGGAAATCCAACTGACTAAGGTGAGATATGCTGCACGCTGAATACAGTTATCATACACAGCCCTCCTGGCTCATCTCTTCCTATGATTATACGGAATCCCGGCACATGGCTGTACGATTAGCATGTGCGCACCTCCCCTCGGGATCCCAACGCGTGCCCCCCACCCTTTAATGTACACAGCACTCTAGTTTATGGTTCATCATACGTTTGCTGAATTACTTGCCTCATCAATGTAGTGCTTACAGAAATAGAAGTACCTGGTATCCCAGACTATAATTGGGAGTGTTTCAACAAGTCCTGAAAGTGCTGCAGTACTATTTATGACCACCAGGTGGATGCAGAGCCCTTACATTCACACAGTATAATAAAGGTATAGACTGTGATGGGTAGTAGTAATATATATCATCATTCTGCATGTATAATATGGTGTCCTGTCCTGTTATACTTCACATTCACTACAGTACCTTTTATATTTATTACTCCCCTACCAAATGTATGTCTGGTCTTGGCTCATGGTAATTATTATTATACACCCTCATTTATGGGTTGTCACAAGGGGTGTGCAGCGCCGTACTTGCAGATACAGGGCAAACAGAACAAGAACTAAAGTGATACAGACTTACATTTCCAAGCAGTGCAGAATGTATGAGGATACAAGCTCTATAAACATTACCCCGTATGCAGTCATCTTACCCACAAGGCAGCGCCGGCTGTACCTGAAGATACAGTGCTGCAATGAGGAAGGGTGAGGAGGTGATGGTATAAGTGAGGAAAGGAAGAGCATGTGATATTAGAGGGCCCTGCTCATGAGAGCTTATAGTCTATACGGGAGGGGGCAGACAGTGGTAGCACAGAAGGGTGAGTCGCTGTGCGGGGACAACAGTGGTGGGTTAGGAGGACAGCTGGTTAGTTTAGATAAAGAAGTGGGGTTTGGTAGCACATTTGAAGCTTTGCAGAGAGGTGGAAAGTCTGATGGGGAGAGGGAGAGAGTTCCAGTGGTGGGTAGCAGAGTGGTAGAAGTTTTAGAGGCGGGAGTGGGAGGTTATCCAGTTGGGAGGAGAGGCGGCAGTTGTTGACAGAGCGAAGTGTCCAGGCAGGAGGGTGGAGGGAGATGAGGTCAGAGGTGTAGGGGTGAGGATTTGATGAGGACTTTAAATTGGGTTCTGTAGGGGCAGGGAACCAGTGTAGCGCCTGGCAGAGAGGGGAGGAAGAAGCAGTTGAGTTGGTGAGGAAGATGGACCAAGCAACAATCAAATGAGGGTCTTCGTTGCCTTCAGAGTGAGACGGGGTATGATCCTGGAGATATTTTGAAGGTGGAAGTGGCAAGACCGGGAGAGGGCCGGAGCACGGGAATTGAAGGAAAGTCTGTAATTGCAGCAGATTTGTGGCATAGAACAAATGGTGATGTCAATATAGAGGGAAATGTAGGTAGGTGAGGGGATTCAGGTGGGTTGGGGATTCAGGTGGGTTGGGTTCAGTCCAGGACCCCCTGGGGGTGGATCAGTGGATTATGTGGGTGGAGTTACAGTGGGGGTGGGGCATCCATTCTGCGTAAACCTGTTGTTTTTTTCTAAAAATTGACAATGTTAGGGCTGTGGGGGTGGGTGTTATTATAACATAAATTATGTTACCTTATCCCTGCCTCAACATGATACATAAATTCCCTCATGGCAGCTCCACCTTACACATACACATCTACCCCAACCACCTCCCTTTCACACACATTTACCCAACCCTGCGCCAGCACCTCCCTCTCACACGTATAGATACCGTAGTCCCGCCTCCCGCTGTCACACGGAGTTTCCCAGTGTGCTACTTGGTCTGCTGTGATCCTGCTGACATAATGTTACCTTCTCTCTGACTTATGTTAAACGTGAGGCTTCCTTGTGTTCCTATGCATTTGTCTCCTCCATGGCAGCGGCCATATTGTTGAAGTCATTTCTATATAGATAGCCTCATTCACATCTGCAGATACAGGCCCCCTCTCTATCCGGGCCCAGTACTGCAGTTTCCCCCTGATGGCAGCACTGTTGGGAGATAATAAGAACAAGTCTACAGACCAGTTGTAGAAAATGAAACCTATTAGCAAATAGATGTTATTTTCACTTTGAAGAGAGTAATATATTAGTTGATCCAGTCTACAAAAATATGACATTCAGTAGTTTATACGGACATTTTGGAAATTAAGTGGGTGTTTGTATTTGTATTGAGCACATTTGATTTGTCCTTTTCTTTGTAATTTTGACAGCTGTAAATAGATTTCTGGTTCATCAAATTATTTTTTTTATACTGCACAAGACTCTTGCCTTTCCTTGTAAGGTGCTATTTTTGTGATTTCCTTTTTATTAAAGGTGTTGTCTGTGTACACAGGTAAAGTTCCAGCATGAAGTATACCCACAGGCTGATCCGGAGACGGAACCGATGCTGTTGGAGCAACCGGTGTCACGGCAGGTGTTTATTGTCCAGGATCTGGAGATTAGAGACCGGCTGGCCTCGTCTCAGATGAATAAATTCCTGCACCTGTACAGCAGTAAGGAGATGCCGAGGAAGGCGCACTCCAACATGGTAAGACATAGCACATGCTGGTTTCAGCACTAGATTCAGTTGTCCTTATGCTTAATTGGTGCTTGACCTCGTAGCTGCTAAGGGCAAGTGGGACTCGTCCTCAACTGCTATGGGTGAGAACCATTAGTCCTACAGTGGTTACAAGGGTTACATGAAAAACAAATGATCGCAGCCCACTAAAATAGGTGAATTTCTTGTAATGCTACAGCTGTCATTGCAGCTATTTGATATAAGACTATGATGAGCCCAGAGGAGGCAAAATAGACGTGCAAGGGTTAAAAGAAACTGGAACTGGAATACCTATAGTCAGTGAAAAAAAAAAAGTATAGATGCACTAATGATAACAGATCTGCGGGATGGTCTTCAGTATGCCGGCTGTCGGGATTCCGGCGCACAGTATACCGGCGCCGGGATCCCGACAGCCGGTATGCCGACACTTATTCTCCCTCGTGGGGGTCCATGACCCCCCTGGAGGGAGAATAAAATAGTGTGCCGCGCAGCGTGGCAAACGCAGCGTGCCCGCAAGGGGCTCATTTGCGCTCGCCACACTGTCGGTATGCCGGCGGTCGGGCTTCCGGCACCGGTATGCTGGTCGCCGGGAGCCCGACCGCCGGCATACCATACTACACCCGATCTGCGTACTCTACTGCACGGTGACACAGTACAGTGGCCAATCCAAAGTGGGGGATAGACAAGGGAGGATTATTTATCATTTTCCCCACCCGCTCCTGCACACTGATTGGTGGTTGACACTGGTCATCCACCTATAGGTGTGCTACCATGGCCCCATTCCACTTAACTGTGTCTGAGAAGGTGGCAGAGGATGCTGCCTGGTGCCTCCGTTGTGCTTAAAACACTTTGAGAGCAGCCAGGTAGGATCCTCTGTCTGCGTTTCGGCCATCAGACCCTTACGTGCGTGCAGTGTCCGGCCACAGGGATCCGCCACTGGTAATGTGTTCCCAGGTAAGGATTCATTTGTATTTTTGTTTACTGCCCGGTATAGATCGAAGTTGGCCTCTGCCAGAACCAGGCTGAAGGCCATCACTCTCAGTGTCGATCACTGCAGCCAGGGAACCACTATAATAAATATTATCAGATGTGTCGCAACCACGCATGAAGCTTCCAGCGAGGATTATGCAGCTTATAAACAACAGCAGCGAAAGGATTTAACATATACCCTAAATAATCCTAATGTTCAGCCACAGCTTCTGTTTTGACATAGATATAAGGAAGTGAACTCTGTGTTTATCCGGTTGTTGCGTAAAATAAGTAAACACATATGCAGCTGCATTAGGAGGGGAACTGTTCTATATCTGTCACATTATCTCCGTACTGTGGCTATTTCTGTAGTCAGTAATATGAAATGTGTTCTTCTGGTTCCATATACCAGCAGACATGGAGGCTCTGCTTTGCTGTGCAAGTTCTAACTGCTGTCTTGGGCTCATGAACAATTCTGGCATTAATAGGGTAGCCCAGAGACCATTTTCCTCTATACTCTAGGCCATAGCCGTTGCCTGGAATCCATAGTCTTTTGATTTATGCAAAGGCAAAGCAAGAGGATTTGAATGATGGTCAATTCCTGACGATTACTGTGCAAGATTTATGAATGGCTGGTAACCGTGGAGCTACATATGTTTATTATTTTTTTATTATCCTTTATTCTAATATTATAAAAGATAATTACTGATAGAGCATCATCGTATTGTGATACCAAGGAGGCCACAGAGATCACCAAAGGAGGCACTCAGACACCTATTGGTGATTTAGCATAGCCATGCCCCTACCTGAACTCTGGTGGATGACCAGTGCCGTCCACCAATCATTGTCTATTACCAGCCATTCATAATTGACAGTCACTGATTGGAAGTTTGGTCATCAGAGTAGTCAGCGCGGCAGTCGTCCTGCACGGTTTGCTGTTTTGGCGATTTGTCTTTGGGAGATCTTTGGGTTTAGAAACCATTAGTGAGGGGATTATTTATCACCAGTGGCCAGTGCTGTAACTGTGACATACAGTAGGTAGTTATACCGAACCACTCACTGCTCATAACTGCAGAGCTGCACCTTCCCTGACTGTGGCCGAAAGTGCCATCAAATATGTACACTCAGCTGGTACAGAATGCCGTCACATTGTCTACATATCAACACAGTGTTGACACATTAATTACCGACATTTACTAAATTGACACCGACAGAATGTTGACACCTGATGGGGTTAGTGCTGCAGTTAGGGTTAGATTAGGGTTAGGTTGCAGTTAGGGTTAGATTAGGGATAGGTTGCAGTTAGCGTTAGATTAGGGTTAGGTTGCAGTTAGGGTTAGATTAGGGATAGGTTGCAGTTAGGGTGAGGGTGCAATTAGGGTTAGATTAGGTTAAAATGCGATTAGGGTTAGATTGCAGTTAGGCTTAGGTCAGGCTGCGATTAGGGTTATGTTGCAGTTAGGGTTAGATTAGGTTAGGCTGCAATTAGGGTTATGTTGCAGTTAGGGTTAGATTAGGTTAGGCAGCACATAGGGTTAGATTAGGTTAGGCTGCGATTAGTGTTAGGTTCCAGGTAGTGTTAGATTAGGTTAGGCTGCTATTAGGGTTAGGCCGCAGTTACGATTAGATTAGGTTAGGCAGAAATCCGGGTTAGATTAGGTTAGGCTGCGTTAGGGTTAGATTGGGTTGTGCTACGGTTAGGGTTAGATTAGGTTGTGCTGCGGTTAGGTTTGGGTTAGGGTTAGATTAGGTTAGGCTGCGGTTAGGGTTAGGTTGCAGTTACGATTAGATTAGGTTAGGCAGCAATCAGGGTTAGATTAGGTTAGGCTGCGGTTAAGGTTAGATTAGGTTGGGCTGCGCTTAGGGTTAGATTAGGTTAGGCTACGGTTAGGGTTAGATTAGGGTTAGGTTGCAGTTAGGATTTGATTCGGGTTAGGTTGCAGTTAGGATTTGATTAGGGTTAGGTTGCAGTTAGGGTTAGATTAGGGATAGGTTGCAGTTAGGATTTGATTAGGGTTAGGTTGCAGTTAGGGTTAGATTAGGTTAGGCAGCAAGCAGGGTTAGATTAGGTTAGGCTGCAGTTAGGGTTAGATTAGGGTTAGCTTGCAGTTAGGATTTGATTAGGGTTAGGTTGCAGTTACGATTAGATTAGGTTAGGCAGCAATCGGTTAGATTAGGGTAGGGTGCGGTTAGGGTTAGATTAGGTTGGGCTGCGCTTAGGTTTAGATTAGGTTAGGCTGCGGTTAGGGTTAGATTAGGGTTAGGTTGCAGTTAGGATTTGATTAGAGTTAGGTTGCAGTTAGGGTTAGATTAGGTTAGGCAGCAATCAGGGTTAGATTAGGTTAGGCTGCGGTGAGGGTTAGATTAGGGTTAGGTTGCAGTTAGGATTTGATTAGGGTTAGGTTGCAGTTAGAGTTAGATTAGGTTAGGCAGCAATCAGGGTTATATTAGGTTAGGCTGCGGTTAGGGTTAGATTAGGTTGGGCTGCTGTTAGGGTTAGATTAGGGTTAGGCTGCGGTTAGGATTTGATTAGGGTTAGGTTGCAGTTAGGGTTAGATTAGGTTAGGCTGCGGTTAGGATTTGATTAGGGTTAGGTTGCAGTTAGGGTTAGATTAAGGTTAGGCTGCGGTTAGGGTTATATTAGGTTGGGCTGCGGTTAGGGTTAGGCTGCGGTTAGGATTTGATTAGGGTTAGGTTGCAGTTAGGGTTAGATTAGGTTAGGCTGCGGTTAGGATTTGATTAGGGTTAGGTTGCAGTTAGGGTTAGATTAAGGTTAGGCTGCGGTTAGGGTTATATTAGGTTGGGCTGCGGTTAGGGTTAGATTAGGTTGGGCTGCGGTTAGGATTTGATTAGGGTTAGGTTGCAGTTAGGGTTAGATTAGGGTTAGGCTGCTGTTAGGTTTTGGGTTATGTTTATATAGAAAATCCTACGATTGACATTCAGAATGTTGAGACTCAATGTCGTCATGTCAGTTTTGACATATTAAATGTCGACATTCTAAATGTTGACATCCAGACCATGTCAGCATTATGCTGTTCTCATTTTGAATGTTGTAATGTCGACTAAATATTAAAATAGTCTTGAGATGTGAAAGTATGACATATTGCTACAGCTGGTAAATCGGGATCCCCTTCAGCGTAGACTCAGTGGGTCAGACAGCCGAGCAGAGGAGGCAGCTGCATGGAGGGGTGAGCGCAGTGGAGCAGAGATGATGTGTAATCTCCCACATGTGGAGGAATAGGGTTCTGTGAGTGGTACACTGCTGCACAGAGCCTACACTGTATGTCTGCAGTCCCCATACAGGTCACATGGCACAGCTAGTGTATCCATGCCTATTTCCCTATAGAGTGTAAGCTTGCGTGCAGGGCCCTCCTACCTCTATGACTGTTTGTTTTTACCAAGTTTTGTTTTCTAATTGTGTCCAGTTGTAAAGTGCAACAGAATTTGCTGCGCTATGTAAGAAACTACTGTTAATAATAATAATAATGCTCTCTGCACTCTAGCTCCTTGTCTTCTCCCCAAGTGTACAATACCAGAAATACAGCTGCAACAGAAAACCTGGTCTTCTGCTCTATCACTGTGCACCAGAGGCAAAGGTTACCCGCACCGTATCCTGACACATGGAGGTCACGCCGCAACATCTTGTTTTTCAATAAATCTTTTCTACTTTTCCAGCTCACAATCAAAGCCTTACACGTGCGTCCTGAGTCTGCCCATTCCCCGCAGGAGTGCTGTCTGCGAGTGACGCTGATGCCGATCCGCCTCAACGTAGATCAGGTGACGTAGAGTGTGTGCAACAGTTATAGATTTAAACAGACAGTGTAGGAATGTGTCCAGCAGAGGGCAGCAGAGCTGCAGATATATTGCTCATCCTCCTACATCTATGCCCTGCAATCAGGGATGTTGTATAAAGCACCATCATCTGCTAAACTTTATTCATTGATTGTATTTATGCGTAAAGGCAACGTATAAAAAAAAATAAGCCACTTACTGTGTAACCTCTGTGTGCGTGACCTATGCCCTCTACTAGTGCATATTGCTGATCACATTCCTAAAAGCTACCATCCTTCTTGCCCACATTGTATCCGGCCTTAATGAAGCAGAAAGTTGTGCTGGAAATGTGATGCGTTACCCAATAGCATCCTCTAGATAGTACTGATCTTAAATACTGCCGGCGCATGTCAGATTTTCTGGTGTGAATATGCCAATGTCTGTTTTGCACATGCAGGGCCAGTTCTAGCCCTTGTGGCGCCCCGGGGCGAAAATAGGGGCATGGTTTCATAAAGGGGTGTGGTCAATGTGCCCCCAGTAGTATTGCCCCTGTTTGTGCCCCCAGTAGTATTGCCCCCCGTTTGTGGCCCCAATAGTATTGCCCCTGTTTGTGCCGCTTTTAAAAAATAAAATAAAAAAAATAATACCATCCCCGCTCCTGATTCCCGACCGCTGCTGCCCTCCGTCTCTGGCCGCTGGCGCCGCTCCTCTGATCTATGTGAGAGACGTCATGACTGACTTCCCATAGAACTGCATAGACACTAGAAGCCAATCTTGACTCCTAGTGTCTAAGTGCCGCTCCCACAATGCAGTCATCGCGCACCGCACAACAGTACCGGCACCGGGGGGAGGGAGGCACCTCCAGTAGCGGATGTTGCCACAGCGGCGGCGCCCTCCGGAAGGCGGCGCCCCGGGCACAAATCCTGTGTGCCCGTAGCAAGATCCGCTACTGTGCACATGGGCAACATAAGATTATCATAGATTTCTGCTTAGCTCTGCGGGTCCATACGCCGCCATAATGTAATTGTAATAATTGAGTACAGTTAGGAGGTGTTCAGTGTAGCACGCCTCCGGATATACAAGTGGCACTCAATATATACTGGCTGTCGGGATCTCAGCGCTCGTCATACCTTTGCCGGGATCCCAACCGCAGGGATACCGACAACTCTTCTCCCTCTTGGGGTGTCCACGATACCCCTGGAGGGAGAATAAATAACATGGCCGCAGCGTGGCGGGCGCAGCGAACCCGCATGGGGCTCTTTAGCGCTCACCCCGTTGCCAGCATTCCGGCGGTCAGGATCCTGGCGCCGGTATGCTGGGCACCGGGATCCCGACAGCCGGCCACTCATACTACATCCCGGATATGCGCACGGTGTGGATGTATCCGCGGATACGGTGGAAGGAATATCTCTTGCAGGTTCTGGAGTAAGGATCCACAGTGATGATGTCTGTCAGCCGCACTATCCAGCTGCTTCTGATTGGCTGACTGTGTATTGTCATTATTCGTTAGTGTCGCAGTGACGTTATATCGCGTGGTAGCTGACATTACTGATTTGTCTGTTCCTTTTGGAATACTGCTGAAGATGAAATTGATGATTGATTTATGAAGCAGTACATTACGGATTTGGGGGGTATTTGGATTTCATTACATTTTATGTGGAAGATGCAGCTTTCCCATTTATGTAATAATGATGGTAAGAGGCTTTGGGTATGTAATGCTGGCACAGGTGATGCTGCAGTCACAGTTCCCGATGGTTATAATCCCAACAGGGGAAAGGCAAGTATATTTACCTTTACCCAATGTCCCCCTAACCCTCCCTCCCCGCAGCCTAAACCTAACCTTCCCTCCCCGCAGCCTAAACCTAACCCTCCCTCCCCGCAGCCTAAACCTAACCCTCCCTCCCCGCAGCCTAAACCTAACCCTCCCTCCCCGCAGCCTAAACCTAACCTCCCTCCCGCAGCCTAACCCTAACCCTCCCTCCCCGCAGCCTAAACCTAACCCTCCCTCCCCGCAGCCTAACCCTAACCCTTTCCCCCACAGCCTAACTCTAACCCTCCCTCCCCGCAGCCTAAACCTAACCTCCCTCCCCGCAGCCTAACCCTAACCCTCTCTCCCCGCAGCCTAACCCTCCCTCCCCGCATCCTAACCCTAACCCTCCCTCCCTGCAGCCTAAACCTAACCCTTTCCCCCACAGCCTAACTCTAACCCTCCCTCCCCGCAGCATAAACCTAACCTCCCTCCCCGCAGCCTAACCCTAACCCTCTCTCCCCGCAGCCTAACCCTCCCTCCCCGCATCCTAACCCTAACCCTCCCTCCCTGCAGCCTAAACCTAACCCTTTCCCCCACAGCCTAACTCTAACCCTCCCTCCCCGCAGCCTAAACCTAACCCCCCCTCCCCGCAGCCTAACCCTCCCTCCCCGCAGCCTAAACCTAACCACCCTCCCCGCAGCCAAACCCTAACCCTCCCTCCCCGCAGCCTAAACATAACCCTCCCTCCCCGCAGCCTAAACCTAACCCTCCCTCCCTGCAGCCTAAACCTAACCCCCCTCCCCGCAGCCTGAACCTAACCTCCCTCCCTGCAGCCTAAACTAACCCTCCCTCCCTGCAGCCTAAACCTAACCCTTTCCCCCACAGCCTAACTCTAACCCTCCCCGGTGGCACCTAAACTCCCCTTACCGCAGCCTAAACCTAACCCTCCTGCACCCTAACCCTCGCTGGTGGCGCCTAACCCAACCCCCCTCCCCCCCTTTCCTCAGCCCAACCCTCCCCCCGCAGCCTAAACCCTCCCCCCGCACGGCTTACCTGTCGTGTGGCCAGCAGATGCTCGTTGGGGCGGTTAGGGTTAGGCACTAGGGGGTAGCCACCACCCCCGGAGGATTAGGGTAGGGAACGGGGAAGGGGTAGAATACTTACCCTGTCCAGTGTCGGGTTCTTCAGTGTTGGGATGCCGCTGTCAGTCATGTGACCGCCGGGATCACATGCTCAACACATCAGGGGAAATGGTTTGTTTCAAACATATATGTTACGGGTAGATAGTTGGTAGGCAGATGACGTAGATACCTACAGCTGTAATCATCACAGAGGAACTACTCGCAATTGTCCGAGTCTTCAGTCTGTTCTCCATGATTCCTCTCATCCTTTTGGTAACAGACCAGATTGGGGGTTGGTGTTATCTATAGGAACTGTGGTGGTCATTCCGAGTTGATCGCTAGCTGCATTCGAAAAAAAGTCACTTCTGCGCATGCGTATGCGGCGCAATGCACACACGCGCGACGTACTATTACAACGGACGATGTAGTTTCACACAGGGTCTAGCGAAGCTTTTCAGTCGCACTGGTGGCCGCAGAGTGATTGACAGGAAGTGGGCGTTTCTGGGTGTCAACTGACCGTTTTTAGGGAGTGTTCAAAAAAACGCAGGCGTGCCAGGAAAAACGCAGACGTGGCTGGGCGAACGCAGGGAGTGTTTGTGACGTCAAAACGAACTGAACAGTCTGAAGTGATCGCAAGCGCTGAGTAGGTCTGAAGCTGCTCTGAAACTGCACAAAATTATTTTGTAGCCGCTCTGCGATCCTTTCGTTCGCACTTCTGCTAAGCTAAAATACACTCCCAGTGGGCGGTGGCATAGCGTTTGCACGGCTGCTACTCTGTGTAAATAACAAGTGTCCTCTCTATATTCTCTGTACAGCACTGAGTAATCTGTCACTCTGTATAAATAACAAGTGTCCTCTCTTCTCTGATTGCAGGATGCCTTGTTTTTCCTAAAGGATTTTTTTACAAGTCTTTCTGCAGAAGTGGAAATATTGGTGACGCCGGATCCTGAAGGCAAGTGTAAACAGAGCGTCCGGCGTGTATTGTATTGATTTCACATAGTGTTTTGACCACTTGGCATAGGGAAAAGTGTGATAGACCTCATAGGGGGTCAATTGGCTTCTATTTGAAAATCCCCTCCCCTCACCTTCCTCTTAATACTGCACAGTTCTGCCCTCTGGTAAATCGTCAACTAGTACTATGAAGTCAATTCCTCAATTACCCCATCGTAGCGTGTTTTCATGAAAGGGTAAATAATTGACTATTACTGATATATTAACCAGTCCTATTTGGCCATTTTCCTGTATTCTCAGTAAAGAGAGCGCCGGGCTCTGATGTCACCTGCCGTTTGCCAAAACATCTGAACTCTCAAGAACGAATCCCTGTGATTTCATTCCTGGGACAGCCGGTCGGAAATGGCGAGCTGAACTTTGCGGAGTTCATGGAGGGGCGGGACAGTTTTGAGGATGACCCCTCATTCAGCGACCAGCCTGTGTTTTTCCGGTACGTCTTACACACGCAGCTTACACGTAGCCTTCTAAGATACATATCTCCTGACCTGATCTGTCTATTATCCGTCTTCTGGTCAGGGAGTTCCGGTTTACTGCAGAAGTTCCAATAAGGCTGGATTACCACGGAAAACATGTCTCAATGGACCAGGTATGTGTAAACTCTGCCTTCATTGCATATAGGGCCTAATTCAGTAAGGATTGCAAGTTCTGCTAATTAGCAGACTGTGCAATCCTTTAGACCACAGGTCCTCAAACTCGTTCCTCAGGACCCCACACGGTCCATGTTTTGTAGGTCACCTGCACATTTTTAAAATGTGACAGTTGGTGATACACAGTGCAGCTGCTGGGTGACATGGAAAACATGAACCGTGTGGGGTCCCGGGGACCGAGTTTGAGAACAACTGCTTTAGACGCATGCTGGGGACCGCCCATCGCTAAGCAAGCCCGCCCAGCATGCTGACCGGTGCCTCCCCCCCCCGTTGAACAAGCGGAAATTGCGAACGCATCGCAATTTCTGCTTGTTAGCAGAAACTAAGGAAGCCTCCTGCCGACGCAGCCCCCGTTTGGCCGCCAACGCACCCCGTTCGCGCTGCACCGTCCCTGCAACGCTCCGTCTCCGCCCTGGAAACGGAGCGTTGCCGCCCGCAACCGCCTCTGCCTGATTGACAGGCAGAGGTGATCGCATTTTCTGTGCCCCCCCACAGAAAATGTGGGTACATGCGCTTGCGGGGCTATCGGAAAAATTTCGGTTGGATCGCGATTTGCGATCCAACCTGAATTAACCCCATAGTCTGTTGTCACACAGTTTAACCAGTAACTTGATGTCCTCATTTAATCAGGAATGTTCCTGCTGATAATGCTTCATAAAGGGTGTAAAGAAAGAAAGTATTAAGGACGATACAGATTTGTGAATTTAAATACTGTATGTGTAAAATATTCTGTACTTTACAGTTCTGAAGACAAGTTCTGTTTAGTGCAACCTATTATTTCATGTAACCGGTGATCAGAATTCCTGATTGACTGCTTGCAGCTCTGATCATTTGTCCTGCACACAGGAAGTCTGGTGTGCACAGGAAAATTCCTTACCCCAAATAAGAATGGCTTCTCCAATACCTTCCATTCCAACCAATTGAAATATTTTATTAATATTTCTGCATGTTACTTGTTGGTGTGGGAAATTATTTTTGGAAATGCCCCAGTAAATAAATGACAATAAAAAATAGAATGAAACATATGATTTGTCCAGTATTCAAGTTGTAACTTCTAAGAAGTTATTTTCTTCTGAGAATACAAAGAAACTGATATCAGCCAAGAATCTTTTTAGTAACAATGACAGAAGCTTATTGATGTTCCCTGGAAACAAACAAGCAAAGTGGTGTCCGATACAAACATATATGTATGTTCTTACATGGGGGGTCATTCCGAGTTGTTCGCTCGCTAGCGGTTTTTAGCAGCCGTGCAAACGCATAGTCTCCGCCCACCGGGGAGTGTATTTTCGCTTTGCAGAAGTGCGAACGCCTGTGCAGCAGAGCGCCTGCAAAAACATTTTGTGCAAAACAAGACCAGCCCTGTAGTTACTCTTCCTGTGCGTTGATTCTAACGTTGGAGGGTTGGCTTTTAACGTCACACACCCGCCCAGCCACGCCTGCTTTTTTTCTGCCACGCCTGCGTTTTCCCTGACATGCCTGCGTTTTTCCAAACACTCCCAGAAAACGGTCGGTTGACACCCAGAAACGCCCCTTTCCTGTCAATCTCCTTGCGTTCGGCCATGCGACTGAAAGCTTCGCTAGATCCTGTGCGAAACCACAAAAGACTTTGTACTGGTACGTCACGCGTGCGCATTGTGGTGCATACGCATGCGCAGAAATGCCGATTTTTTCACTGATCGCTGCGCTGCAAACAACGGCAGCTAGCAATCAACTCGGAATGACCCCCCATAGTCAGAATTGAATGAATATAGGGCTTAATTCAGACCTGTAGCACATCTACGATCGGTCACACAGACATGCGGGGGGACGCCCAGCACAGGGCTAGTCCGCCCCGCATGTCAGTCCCTGCCCCCCCCCGCACAAGTACAAAAGCATCGCACAGTGGCGATACTTTTGTACTGGAAGAGTAGCTCCCAGTCAGCACAGCTCCTGCTCGCTGGCAGGGAGCTACTCGCTGCTGTGAGGGTCGCAGCGGCTGCGAGTGACGTCACGCAGCCGCCGCAGTCCACCCCCCCAACGGTCCGGGCAAGCCTGCGTTGCCTGGACCGTAACCCCTAAACGGCGGTTAGATGCCGCCGGCCCGCCCCCTCCTGCCCAGCGACCGCCTCTGCCTATCAGGCAGAGGCGATCGCAGGGCTGAGACTGCCGTTGGCTGTCTGGCATGTGCCTGATGCACTGCGGCGCCGGCGCAATTCAGACCTGATTGCTGCTGTGCGGAAACTCACAGCACCGATCAGGTCTGAATTAGCCCCATAGTGACAATCGTAGCAGACAGTCAAAAAGTCTAAACACAAGAGCTGACATTCTAGCCCACTTGTGTATTACCTAAATGACATCACTTTGTAAACCGTTCATTCTCCCACTTTGTGCGAGTTTTTAAAATCTTCAAACTTTTTAATCTGTTTTTATGTCTCTCTTGTTGTTTATTGAGACTCTGTGACTTTGCGTACACTGACGAAGGTGGATCAGCCTTCTATAGAGTGGCCAAGTGCCCATAGGAACCAATCAGTTCTAGCTATCATTTTATAGAATGTTATTGATGAACTCTAGCTCAAAGCTGATTGGTTGCTATGGGCACTTCTCGACTTTTTAGAAGACTTGATATGTTTCCCCCATTGTCACTTTCTCTTTAATCCTTCTGGGGACACCTCCAGACCATATAGAGGGCGCTGTGACAGGAGCAGACACTTCTTCAAACTACATCTTGTTTGCTGGCTGTCTCCTTCCCCTCTTCAGACCACTAGCCAATCAAACGTCAGTTTAATCGCTTTCGGGTTTCCACACCGCTGCAATGGCACATCGCCCCACTCACGGCTAATTTAACCGACCACATGAGTATTATATGCAGATGCGTCCTCATACATCCAGCCTCAATACGCCATGCCGCGTGAGATGTCTGGTGTGAGTGAGCCGAATATGAGTTTTGTTCGCAATGCGATGTGGCTAGTACGCACGAGGAGACTGTTCTCAATGTGATACAAGACTCTTGTATACTGTGTGTGACTGAGTCTGTATACGGAGCAGAACAGAACTTGTATTGGAGAATGCTGCGGCTGCTACATTGTAGCACTTCCTGTACAGATTCAGAGACTCAGTTGCACACAAGTGAGGCATATCAAACTAAGCATCACAGTCTGCTGGTGCATCCTAGTTGCATTGCATTGCGACTAAGATGCATTTTCAGCAAAGAAGACGCAAGACGCTAGAAGATTCTTACGCAGTGTGACGTGCCCAAGTTGTGCTGTTTGCCGTGATTGCCGCAAAGATCTATGAGGACACATCGGCATCTGAAGCCCCTTTCAGGCTGCCAGCAATAACCTGGGTTGCGTCGCAGTCTGAAAGGTGCCAGCAGAAATAACCCGGGACAAGCAACCCAGTATTTCAACTCAGGTAGCGAGCAGTGTTCAAAACCAGTTCAACCCGGCTCGCGGTGCTGTGTGAAGAGGTAGGCCGGGTCGTTGTGACCCAGTACTCATCCACCCAATAGGAAGAGGCGGTGCTTGTAGATAATCTCATCTTCAGGCGCCGCCTCCACACGCATCGGTGGTGAGGTCACCAACCTGGTAATAAGCCGAGTGGGGACGCCAACATGAAAGGGGCCTCAGATGGTTTATATCCCAGGTGCGACCCGGCTATAGCAGTCTGAAAGGGGTGTTATTGCTAGTATAAGGTGTTTTATTGGTTTACAAAAAGCAGATGTATTTCTTACCCTCCCGTGCATCGTATACTTCAGCTGCTTCTTTATACATTACCGTTACATGTTTTGGAAGTATGCCGCACCACCTACTGTCAATCATTTTTGTGTCATTGATGGAAATTGTGTGTTTGGAAGTTTAATTGTCTGGTGTCATAATCCCATCATCCCTGTACTGTCTGTAGTTCCTTTGGTTCTGTTGTCACAGTCCCAGGACTAACCTGGTAACGGGGGAGAACCCTTAAATCCGCGCAGCAAAAACACATATATAGTATTAGAAATACCCCTGAATGGGGTAAAATGCCTATTCAAAGCTACAGCAACAGTTTTATTTATTCCGGAATGTTTAATGGCCAAATCCTATCTTTACAAGGGCGGATATAAGAAAACGTGTGTTATATACATTACAAAGCATGGTCAGATGCACATTAGCCATAAACTGGGATTTTAGGAATGTCTACCAGTTATTCCAAATGCAGAAATGAATACACTTGGTTATGGTGGTGTGATGGGCCCTACGCCTTAGTCTTGGGTGTTTGAGGTTGGTCAGTTCTCAGAGCTTGTGAATACGCAGCGTTGAACCATATCTCTGTGTCTTTGTCTCCTAGGGTACTCTCACTGGGATACTTATAGGACTGGCCCAGCTGAACAGCTCCGAACTGAAGCTGAAGAGACTCTGCTACCGGCACGGGTAACGTACAGATCAGAGCCATACACTGGGGGTCATTCCGAGTTGATCGCTAGCTGCATTCGTTCGCTGTGCAGCGATGAGGCAAAAAAAGGCACTTCTGCGCATGTGTATGCGGCGCAATGCGCACACGCGGAGTACTATTACAACGAACAATGTAGTGTCACACAGGGTCTAGCGAAGCTTTTCAGTCGCACTGCTGGCCGCAGAGTGATTGACAGGAAGTGGGCGTTTCTGGGTGTCAACTGACCGTTTTCAGGGAGTGTTCGAAAAAACGCAGGCGTGCCAGGAAAAACACAGGCGTGGCTGGGCGAACGCAGGGCGTGTTTGTGATGTCAAATCAGGAACTGAATGGTCTGAAGTGATCGCAAGCGCTGAGTAGGTTTTGAGCTACTCAGAAACTGCACAAAATTATTTTGTAGCCGTTCTGCGATCCTTTCGTTCGCACTTCTGCTAAGCTAAAATACACTCCCAGTGGGCGGCGGCATAGCGTTTGCGTGGCTGCTAAAGCTAGCGAGCGATCAACTCGGAATGACCACCAATGTCTGTTTCCCAGTAGCAGACCGAATGTGCGTAGAAGTAAATGGACTGTATACAGATATTTAGCGGTCTTCCCTGGCGTGCATTGGCTGGGATTAGCAAATTATAAAGACCGGTACAATAACGTAGCTTGTACATTTGTGTTATAAAAGTGCATTTGTATATGAAGACCACTGACTGTCACCGTGTTCTTGTGTCTCTCTCTCCTGACCCGTAGATTACTAGGTGTGGATAAGCTTTTCTCTTATGCAATTAACGAGTGGCTGACGGACATTAAGAAGAATCAGCTGCCCGGGATTCTGGGAGGAGTGGGGCCGATGCATTCTTTAGTACAACTAGGTGATTCCTTTATTTCAGTTTCTTTTTATTTTAAAAGGAACATTCTATAGAATAAATGTATTTGTAAAAGTCTCTGCACTGAATAAAGCAAGGCTCCTGTGTACAGAGAGGTCATTGTTATTCTATAGAAAATTATAATTTGTTTTAAAATGTGGGAAGTAAGAGAGATTACATATAGGTGAACGGATGAGCTGCAACTGGTGCATTTATAATGAATGAATATATATATATATATATATATATATGTCCTTTTCATAATGGGATAATATTTTGGTGCTTTTTTCAGATTTGTTTTATCTTAATTTTATTTCTCTAACGTCCTAAGTGGATGCTGGGGACTCCGTCAGGACCATGGGGAATAGCGGCTCCGCAGGAGACAGGGCACAAAAATAAAGCTTTAGGATTAGGTGGTGTGTACTGGCTCCTCCCCCTATGACCCTCCTCCAAGCCTCAGTTAGGTTTTTGTGCCCGTCCGAGCAGGGTGCAATCTAGGTGGCTCTCTTAAAGAGCTGCTTAGAAAAAGTTTTTTAGGTTTTTTATTTTCAGTGAGTCCTGCTGGCAACAGGCTCACTGCATCGAGGGACTTAGGGGAGAGAATTTCAACTCACCTGCGTGCAGGATGGATTGGATTCTTAGGCTACTGGACACCATTAGCTCCAGAGGGAGTCGGAACACAGGTCTCACCCTGGGGTTCGTCCCGGAGCCGCGCCGCCGACCCCCCTTACAGATGCTGAAGATTGAAGGTCCGGAAACAGGCGGCAGAAGGCTCTTCAGTCTTCATGAAGGTAGCGCACAGCACTGCAGCTGTGCGCCATTGTTGTCACACACTTCACACCAAGCGGTCACGGAGGGTGCAGGGCGCTGCTGGGGGCGCCCTGGGCAGCAATATTTTAATACCTTAAGGCAAAAGAATACATCACATATAGCCATTAAGGCTATATGTATGTATTTTACCCATGCCAGTTATCTAAATCTACGGGAGGAAAGCCCGCCGAAATAGGGGGCGGGGCTTATTCTCCTCAGCACACAGCGCCATTTTCCTGCTCAGCTCCGCTGTGAGGAAGGCTCCCAGGACTCTCCCCTGCACTGCACTACAGAAACAGGGTAAAACAGAGAGGGGGGGCATTTTTTGGCGATATATTGGATATATTTAAGCTGCTATAAGGAACAACACTTATATAAGGTTGTTCCCATATATATTATAGCGCTTGGGTGTGTGCTGGCAAACTCTCCCTCTGTCTCCCCAAAGGGCTAGTGGGGTCCTGTCTTCGATAAGAGCATTCCCTGTGTGTCTGCTGTGTGTCGGTACGTGTGTGTCGACATGTATGAGGACGATGTTGGCGTGGAGGCAGAGCAATTGGCGATAATGGTGATGTCACCCCCCAGGGAGTCGACACCGGAATGGATGGCTTTGTTTATGGAATTACGTGATAATGTCAGCACATTACAAAAATCAGTTGACGACATGAGACGGCCGGCAAACCAGTTAGTACCTGCCCAGGCGTCTCAGACACCGTCAGGGGCTGTAAAGCGCCCTTTACCTCAGTCGGTCGACACAGACCCAGACACAGACACTGAATCTAGTGTCGACGGTGATGAAACAAACGTATTTTCAAGTAGGGCCACACGTTATATGATCACGGCAATGAAGGAGGCTTTGCATATCTCTGATACTGCAAGTACCACAAAAAGGGGTATTATGTGGGGGGTGAAAAAACTACCTGTAGTTTTTCCTGAATCAGAGGAATTAAATGATGTATGTGATGAAGCGTGGGTTAACCCAGATAGAAAAATGCTAATTTTAAAAAAGTTATTAGCATTATACCCTTTCCCGCCAGAGGTTAGGGCGCGCTGGGAAACACCCCCTAGGGTGGATAAGGCGCTCACACGCTTATCAAAACAAGTGGCGTTACCGTCTCCTGATACGGCCGCCCTCAAGGATCCAGCGAATAGGAGACTGGAAACTACCCTAAAAAGTATATACACACATGTGTTATACTGCGACCGGCCATCGCCTCAGCCTGGATGTGCAGTGCTGGGGTCGTCTGGTTGGATTCCCTGACTGAAAATATTGATACCCTGGATAGGGACAGTATTTTATTGACTATAGAGCAATTAAAGGATGCTTTCCTTTATATGCGAGATGCGCAGAGAGATATTTGCACTCTGGCATCGAGAGTAAATGCGATGTCCATATCTGCCAGAAGGAGTTTATGGACGCGACAGTGGTCAGGTGATGCGGATTCCAAACGACATATGGAAGTATTGCCGTATAAAGGGGAGGAATTATTTGGCGTCGGTCTATCGGATCTGGTGGCCACGGCAACTGCCGGAAAATCCACTTTTTTACCTCAGAACCCCTCCCAACAGAAAAAGACACCGTCTTTTCAGCCGCAGTCCTTTCGTTCCTATAAGAACAAGCGGACAAAAGGACAGTCATATCTGCCTCGGGGCAGAGGAAGGGGTAAGAGAGGGCAGCAAGCAGCCCCTGCCCAGGAACAGAAGCCCTCCCAGGGTTCTGCAAAGCCCTCAGCATGACGCTGGGGCCTTACAAGCGGACTCAGGAACGGTGGGGGGTCGACTCAAGAATTTCAGCGCACAGTGGGCTTGCTCACAGGTGGACCCCTGGATTCTGCAGGTAGTATCTCAGGGTTACAGGTTGGAATTCGAGAAGTCTCCCCCTCGCCGGTTCCTAAAGTCTGCTTTGCCAACGTCTCCCTCAGACAGGGCGACGGTATTGGAAGCCATTCACAAGCTGTTTTCTCAGCAGGTGATAGTCAAGGTACCCCTCCTACAACAGGGAAAGGGGTATTACTCCACGCTATTTGTGGTACCGAAGCCGGACGGCTCGGTAAGACCTATTCTAAATCTGAAATCTTTGAACCTGTACATACAAAAATTCAAGTTCAAGATGGAGTCACTCAGAGCAGTGATAGCGAATCTGGAAGAAGGGGACTTTATGGTGCCCCTGGACATAAAGGATGCTTACCTGCATGTCCCAATTTGCCCTTCACATCAAGGGTACCTCAGGTTCGTGGTGCAAAACTGTCATTATCAGTTTCAGACGCTGCCGTTTGGATTGTCCACGGCACCTCTGGTCTTTACCAAGGTAATGGCCGAAATGATGATTCTTCTGCGAAGAAGAGGCGTATTAATTATCCCTTACTTGGACGATCTCCTGATAAGGGCAAGGTCCAGAGAACAGCTGGAGGACGGAGTAGCACTAACCCAAGTAGTGCTGCAACAACACGGGTGGATTCTGAATTTTCCAAAATCTCAGTTGACCCCGACAACACGTCTGCTGTTCCTGGGAATGATTCTGGACACGGTTCAGAAAAAGGTGTTTCTTCCGGAGGAGAAAGTCAGGAACCTCCTAAAACCAGGGACAGTGTCTGTGCATCAATGCACAAGAGTCCTGGGAAAGATGGTGGCTTCTTACGAAGCGATTCCATTCGGCAGATTCCACGCACGAACTTTTCAGTGGGATCTGCTGGACAAATGGTCCGGATCGCATCTGCAGATGCATCAGCGGATAACCTTATCGCCACGGACAAGGGTGTCTCTTCTGTGGTGGTTGCAGAGTGCTCATCTGTTAGAGGGCCGCAGATTCGGCATACAGGACTGGGTCCTGGTGACCACGGATGCCAGTCTGAGAGGCTGGGGAGCGGTCACACAAGGAAGAAACTTCCAGGGAGTATGGTCAAGCCTGGAGATGTCTCTTCACATAAATATACTGGAGCTAAGAGCGATTTACAATGCTCTAAGTCTGGCAAAACCCCTGCTTCAGGGTCAGCCGGTGTTGATCCAGTCGGACAACATCACGGCAGTCGCCCACGTAAACAGACAGGGCGGCACAAGAAGCAGGACAGCAATGGCAGAAGCTGCAAGGATTCTTCGCTGGGCGGAAGATCATGTGATAGCACTGTCAGCAGTATTCATTCCGGGAGTGGACAACTGGGAAGCAGACTTCCTCAGCAGACACGATCTACACCCGGGAGAGTGGGGACTTCATCCAGAAGTCTTCCACATGATTGTGAACCGTTGGGAAAAACCAATGGTGGATATGATGGCGTCCCGCCTCAACAAAAAACTGGACAGGTATTGCGCCAGGTCAAGAGATCCTCAGGCAATAGCTGTGGACGCTCTGGTAACACCGTGGGTGTTCCAGTCAGTGTATGTGTTCCCTCCTCTGCCTCTCATACCAAAAGTACTGAGAATTATACGGCAAAAGGGAGTAAGAACGATACTAGTGGCTCCGGATTGGCCAAGAAGAACTTGGTACCCGGAACTTCAAGAGATGCTCACGGAGGATCCGTGGCCTCTACCTCTAAGACGGGACCTGCTTCAGCAGGGACCGTGTCTATTCCAAGACTTACCGCGGCTGCGTTTGACGGCATGGCGGTTGAACGCCGAATTCTAAAGGAAAAAGGCATTCCGGAAGAGGTCATTCCTACACTGGTAAAAGCCAGGAAGGAGGTGACTGCACAACATTATCACCGCATTTGAAGAAAATATGTTGCGTGGTGTGAGGCCAGGAAGGCCCCCACGGAGGAATTTCAACTGGGTCGATTCCTACATTTCCTGCAAACAGGATTGTCTATGGGCCTCAAATTGGGGTCCATTAAGGTTCAAATTTCGGCCCTGTCTATTTTCTTCCAGAAAGAATTGGCTTCAGTTCCTGAAGTCCAGACTTTTGTAAAAGGAGTACTACATATACAGCCCCCGGTTGTGCCCCCAGTGGCACCGTGGGATCTTAATGTAGTCTTGGATTTTCTCAAATCCCATTGGTTTGAGCCGCTCAAATCGGTGGAGCTGAAGTATCTTACATGGAAAGTAACCATGCTACTGGCCCTGGCTTCAGCCAGGAGAGTATCAGAATTGGCGACTTTATCATATAAGAGCCCATATCTGATTTTCCATACGGACAGGGCAGAACTGCGGACGCGTCCTCATTTTCTGCCTAAGGTGGTGTCAGCGTTTCACCTGAACCAGCCTATTGTGGTGCCTGCGGCTACTAACGAGTTGGAGGATTCCAAGTTGTTGGACGTGGTCCGGGCATTGAAAATATATATTTCAAGAACGGCGGGAGTCAGAAAGTCTGACTCACTGCTTATATTGTATGCACCCAACAAGATGGGTGCTCCTGCTTCTAAGCAGACGATTGCTCGTTGGATTTGTAGCACAATTCAACTTGCACATTCTGTGGCAGGCTTGCCACAACCTAAATCTGTCAAGGCCCATTCCACAAGGAAAGTGGGCTCATCCTGGGCGGCTGCCCGGGGAGTCTCGGCATTACAACTCTGCCGAGCTGCTACTTGGTCAGGGGCAAACACGTTTGCAAAATTCTACAAATTTGATACCCTGGCTGAGGAGGACCTTGAGTTCTCTCATTCGGTGCTGCAGAGTCATCCGCACTCTCCCGCCCGTTTGGGAGCTTTGGTATAATCCCCATGGTCCTGACGGAGTCCCCAGCATCCACTTAGGACGTTAGAGAAAATAAGAATTTACTTACCGATAATTCTATTTCTCGTAGTCCGTAGTGGATGCTGGGCGCCCATCCCAAGTGCGGATTGTCTGCAATACTTGTACATAGTTATTGTTACAAAAAAATCGGGTTGTTATTTGTTGTGAGCCGTCTGTTCAGAGGCTCCTACGTTTGTCATACTGTTAACTGGGTTCAGATTACAAGTTATACGGTGTGATTGGTGTGGCTGGTATGAGTCTTACCCGGGGTTCAATATCCTTCCTTATTGTGTACGCTCGTCCGGGCACAGTATCCTAACTGAGGCTTGGAGGAGGGTCATAGGGGGAGGAGCCAGTACACACCACCTAATCCTAAAGCTTTATTTTTGTGCCCTGTCTCCTGCGGAGCCGCTATTCCCCATGGTCCTGACGGAGTCCCCAGCATCCACTACGGACTACGAGAAATAGAATTATCGGTAAGTAAATTCTTATTTTTAACATTTACCCAACTTTTATAGAATAACCTCCTCTAGCTAGAACACAGGTTCTCAAACTCGGTCCTCAGGACCCCACACAGTGCATGTTTTGCAGGTCTCCTCACAAAATCGCAAGTGAAATAATTAGCTCCACCTGTGGACCTTTTAAAATGTGTCAGTGAGTAATTAATACACCTGTGCACCTGCTGGGTTACCCGCAAAACATGCACTGTGTGGGGTCCTGAGGACCGAGTTTGAGAACCACTGAGATAGAAGCATCATGCTATTCCTGCAGTACTGTACACCACTTGGGGCGCTGTTCTAGTAGGGATTACGGATGGTTTAGAATTGGAATCCTCTGTAAAATTATCAGTATGAACAAAGGGTGTAGGAGCACTTTGAGAATTTATTCAGAATGCCACCAAACACAATGGCCGCCTTTATAAATAAACATGGTTACAACACACGTGTTATATTCTGGGTGCCGTATAATGTAATAATAAATTAAAAGAGAAAAAAAAGCTTCTATTGTAAAGGAACGTGTGTGGTGTGATGGATGTCACTCATAATATTCATCCTGTTTCAGTTCAGGGTATGAAGGATTTGGTATGGTTGCCTATAGAACAGTACTACAAAGATGGCCGCATTGTACGGGGCTTCCAAAGAGGAGCAGCGTCATTTGGGACATCCACCGCCATGGCTGCGCTAGAACTGACCAACAGAGTTGTACAAACCATCCAGGTATTCCCATGTCTCTGCTGTCCTGATGTACTTCTATCTATCGATCAATCGATCTATTTAGCTATCCTCAATGATCATGTGACATTGTGCTGTCATCTGTAATGATCATGTGACATTGTGCTGTCATCTGTAATGATCATGTGACATTGTGCTGTCATCTGTAATGATCATGTGACATTGTGCTGTCATCTGTAATGATCATGTGACATTGTGCTATCATCTGTTCCGGTTACACCTGTGACGCTGTTTCCTCTGATCAGGCTGCTGCAGAGACCGCCTATGACATGGTGTCCCCTGGAACAAGTCCTATGGAGTTAAGAAGGGCAAAGCGATTTTCTCATCACCGATTGGTGCATCAACCTTTCGATTTAAGAGAAGGCGTGGCCAAAGCTTACACTGTGGTGAAAGAGGTAACACACCAGAGGCACCAGTCCCGCCTCTCTTTTATAAGTGTCATTACAGTAATAATGACTAAAGTGTAAGGGGCACGTCACCTATGCTCCAGGTAACACCTTACATAAATATATAAAGGCCGCCATAAGAGGATTTACGAAGTCAGTTGATATTTGTATGCATTTCTCAAGTAGTAAAGGCTTTGGGCCTAATTCAGACCTGATCGCAGCAGCAAATTTGTTAGCTAATGGGCAAAACCATGTGCACTGCAGATGGGGCAGATATAACATGTGCAGGGAGAGTTAGATTTGGGTGGGGTGTGTTCAAACTGAAATCTAAATTGCAGTGTAAAAATAAAGCAGCCAGTATTTACCCTGCACAGAAACAATATAACCCACCCAAATCTAACTCTCTCTGTACATGTTATATCTGCCCCACTTGCTGTGCACATGGTTTTGCCCATTTAAATAACAAATTTGCTGCTGCGATCAGGTCTGAATTAGGCCCTTTATATGGAGAAAGAGGAGGATTTAGAGCTATAATTTAATCTCGTTCACATGACTTTCCCCAACCACCTTTCTGGCTCCTCTCTCCCTCCCAGGGCATCACGGACACGGCTCAGACGATCTATGAGACGGCAGCTCGCGAGCACGAGAACAGGGGTGTGACGGGGGCTGTTGGGGGGGTTCTCAGACAAATTCCACCTGCTGTTGTTAAGCCTCTAATAGTTGCCACGGAAGCCACATCAAACGTGCTGGGCGGAATGCGAAATCAGATCCGGCCTGATGTCCGGGAGGAAGAGTCGCAGAAGTGGAGATTAGAAGAAGGATAGTTTGCCGTTGTTGTGATGTGTGGACGTGGACTGAACGCCCGAGGAGGGTTGCAACACAGAGACGTAAATGAACTCTGTCGATGTATACGTTTTAGCTTTCTCGGCTCAGGAATTGATGACCTGTTGGTAAAAGGAAACCCTCCTGCTTCTCCTGGTAACTCAAGCGTCACGGCCCAGGGGACAAGGAATGGCGGTGTTCATCCTGGGCAGACCATAGATCTTTATCATGCCTGCTCTACTTCCGTCTCTGACCTGGAACCTTCCCTCCGACCTTCCTTCTCCGAACAGTTCCAAACATGACATAAGCAACTGACTCCATTATCCCTCATTAAAGAAAAAGTCTATTTTGGCAACAGCTGTATAGAAGTGTAACTTGTACTATACAATTTCCCCTCTTCCTTTGCTTCACCCTTGGTTAAAAGTTGACAACAATTCCGTTCCATGTTGTATGTAGCTGTTAGGTTCCCGGGTCTCTGAGAGAATACAGTCTTGTGTTACATTTAGTCTGTACATTTGCAATCTGTTTATAGTGTTAATAAAATATGTGTTACGGTGAGAGTTTGCTCTGTTTGTTGGAAAACTCCACGATACAAGTCACAAAGTACTGAGTACTGTGTAGCAGTCCTTAGGACCACATGTGGAAATGGGGGATGTTAATAAAGGACCCACTCAAAATGAAAACAGTCATGTATTTAAGTCCTGGTTAGGTATGGTTAGTCGCCTATTCTGATGATAAAGCATTTGGTTGTGTGAATCGGTAAATAAGATCTTTCAGGGATTGAAAATGGCGTACCCAACTCACAATGGCCCTCATTCCGAGTTGATCGCTCGCTAGCTGCTTTTAGCAGCAGTGCAAACGCTAGGCCGCCGCCCTCTGGGAGTGTATCTTAGCTTAGCAGAAGTGCGAACGAAAGGTTAGCAGAATTGCTCGAAAAAAATGTTATGCCGTTTCTGAGTAGCTCCAAACCTACTCCTACCTTGCGATCACTGCAGACAGTTTTTAGTTCCTATTTTGACGTCACATACACGCCCTGCGTTCGGCCAGCCACTCCCCCATTTCCTCAGGCACGCCTGTGTTTTTTAGCACACTCCCGGGAAATGCCCCTTTCCTGTCAATCACTCTCCGATCAGCTGTGCGACTGAAAAGCGCTGCTAGACCTTGTGTAAAACTGCATAGTTTTGTGTGAAAGAACTTCGTGCGTGCGCACTGCGGCCCATACGCATGCGCAGAAATGCCGCTTTTTTGCCTGATCGCTGCGCTGCGACCAAAAGCAGCTAGCGATCAACTCGGAATGAGGGCCAATATCATGTGCTGGAATAATCATACAAAGGTATCTTTAGCTTCAGTTCATGTGGAAGTGAGGAGACACCAAGTCCAAAATATGATAAAAAAAAGGGGGTAACAATTTATTGCAAAAAAACCCCAAAGGCAGCAAAACAGTCAGCAAAGCTTGCATAAAAACACATGAAAAATAAAAAGTGAGAACATAGAAAACAGAAAGCGGTGCTACAACAGCTGTGCTTTATATCTTCTGTCTGTTCCCGAGCAGTGATCCCTGTTGGGCCGGATGCAGACTTGGAAGTATATTGGGCTTATTTGCTCCTAAACTGCATGCACAGTGAATTTGTGTATACTTGCCTGTATGCGGATTCTTCTGGTGTGCTTATCCTCCATCCGTGCGCTTGCTGTGTTCCTAGCCATCACCAGTGCACACTAGCGCCTCCCTATAGTAGGTGTGGAAGCAGGTGTATGTACGTAGCCCAGTGTTCCTTCACTACGCCCTCACTGAGCCTTTGCCTACAGTAGAACTCCTCCTCTTCAGCCCCAAGTGTGGGTGCGATTGAAATGTGTGCAACTCTGCATATGCAATTGCTGCATGCGCAGTGCAAACGCATACTGCATAAGCTCTGCAAACAGGCGTATGTTCAAATCCGCATCAGCCCCCTTCGTACCATGGTGTTTTGGTTTATGTACTTCTAAATCTTCCTTCCTTTCTGCTGACAGACATTTAAGTAAGTCATTTGCTTCGTCTGTACCTTGTGGCCATC
Organism: Pseudophryne corroboree; assembly: GCF_028390025.1. Classification (NCBI taxonomy): domain Eukaryota; kingdom Metazoa; phylum Chordata; class Amphibia; order Anura; family Myobatrachidae; genus Pseudophryne; species Pseudophryne corroboree. The sequence goes on along the minus strand of NC_086455.1, from coordinate 165,183,299 downwards.
TCTGCAGTCATGTGGCCCTCTCTACGGTAATGTGGACCTCTCTGCAGTCATGTGGACCTCTCTACGGTAACGTAGACCTCTCTGCAGTCATGTGGACCTCTCTACGGTAACGTGGACCTCTCTGCAGTCATGTGGCCCTCTCTACGGTAACGTGGACCTCTCTGCAGTCATGTGGCCCTCTCTACGGTAACGTGGACCTCTCTGCAGTCATGTGGCCCTCTCTACAGTAATGTGGACCTCTCTGCAGTCATGTGGCCCTCTCTACGGTAACGCGGACCTCTCTGCAGTCATGTGGCCCTCTCTACGGTAACGTGGATTTCTCTGCAGTCATTTGGCCTTCTCTACGGTAACGTGGACCTCTCTGCAGTCATGTTGCCCTCTCTACTGTAACGTGGACCTCTCTGCAGTCATGTTGCCCTCTCTACTGTAACGTGGACCTCTCTGCAGTCATGTTGCCCTCTCTACGGTAACGTGGACCTCTCTGCAGTCATGTGGCCCTCTCTACAGTAACGTGGACCTCTCTGCAGTCATCTGGCCCTCTCTACAGTAACGTGGACCTCCCTGCAGTCATGTGGATAAAGCTTACTCAGACTGGCCATCGAATCCATGCAGCTGGATCCGGGAAGTCTGCGTCCGACAATGCACACCTACAAAACGGGGGAGGGGGCAACACGCAAGTGTGAGGTGTTGCAGCAGTTGTTACGGAGATGGTTGATGGTCTCGCAGATGATCCAAAGCTGTGCAGACAAATCTCCAGCCATATGGTACAAAGCCAGAACATTGTTACTAGGATTCACAGAAGTTATCTCCAGGGCATAAAGGTTTACATGGTAAATACCTTCTTTATTACAGGTAATATTTCAAGATGAAATGACCCTTTAAACAGATGTGAAAGCCGCATATAATAAGGAGCAGAGAGCGGTACTGAGCTAATCCGAGCATGGCGGCTGTTTGTGTAACGGAAAGAGAATGTTGTGAAAGGACAAGTTGTCCTGTTTAGTGATATTATGGTAACACTGTGAAAAACAGGCTCTGAGTTTGTATCTTGTGTTGGGGAATTTATTCATTTATCCAAACACACAACTGCTTTATTTACACGAAAGGGAATTCAGCGAGCGCTTGTGTAAACAGTCCTATATAATGAAACCTATTTCCAGCGGTAGTGTATACAGTGCAATAAAGGCCCACGTGATGTTTGGAATGAATGTCCAACAGGTCGTCCCTTCTGTGCAGGTGTTGCTGTTCCAGGAATCTGGGATTTACACAAGCACATGATTGGGAAATACTGTAATATCTGCAAAAAGTTACAGTAATTCCAAGTTTGGTTCTCTGCTGACTATCTTCTCTGGGATGTTGGAGTGATGCCCATGATGTGCCGTCAGAACGGCGTGTGAGTATCGATAACGGCAGCACGACACTGTCAAACAGGCAGCGGTAGAGGGGAACACCGTGCAGCAATGCAAGGCCTGTTCTGGACATGCGGAAAACGGACCTTGCACAGCCGCAGATTCCCAATAACCTGGGACACTACACCTACGTCCATCTCTGAATCAGAGCACAGTGGTGGTGTATTGGAGGAATTAGGGAGTATACAGCGTTGGGCATAAGCGCCTGTTTCAGGTGGCTCTTGTACACCCAGGATAAAGTACTGATAATGATGACTGTTTTGCAACCAAGTGTACGGACAGGGGTGGTCCAGCTGTGCACGCAGTGCTGGTGCAGTCACCACCGAGTTGCATTTATCTCACTATTGGCCCATTTCATGAAAAAACAAACAAACTGATCCATTGTTTGAAGAATTTTCTTTCAGCTGATTCTGAGTCACGGTCACTTTAAATGTTGGACGCATTGGGGACGATTCTTTTTACTGAGTCGCTCAATGGCTCACGTCAGAGTCCATACTTGGATGGAGAATCTGCCCCTGCCGTAGAGCTGGGGAAAGTCTACAGACGCACCAATCCATATTTCAGCGTCTAGAGACGCTATGAGTGGTATCTCAGTCCTGACACGTTCGGACGCATGGATGTATACCAGGGATGGACTGTCCTCTGTCATAATAACATCCAGAATATTATGTATGGAAAATATATGCGGCGAGGTCCATCCCGCTGCTCTGCAGAGATTGTCTGCTTACTCCTGAGCAAGGAGGCTGCCTCTGTTCTCGTTTAACGTGCCCTCACTGTCTGTGGCACCTCACGTCCTCTCCTCTTACAGGGCTGAGCGATGGCTTCTCTGCCCCATCTTACAAGTGTAGATTTTGAAGGAGCTGACCCAGAGATGGACCTCCGGAAACTCAGAGACGATCTGTCTTTCCAGCATCATTTGTTCTAGAAAGATTTACAGTGGGGCAAAAAAGTATTTGGACAGCCACCGTTTGTGCAAGTTGACCCACTTAAAAAGATGAGGGAGGTGTGTAATTTCCATCATAGGTACACTTCAACTGTGAGACGGAATCTGGAAAAAAAAAAACTAGGAAATCACATTGCATGATTTTTAAACAATTTACTTGTATATTCTTGTGGAAAATAAATATTTGGACACCTACCAAGCAGCAAGATTTCTGGCTCTCACAGACCTGTTACTTCTTTAAGAAGCTCTTCTATCCTCCACTCGTTACCTGTATTAATGGCACCTGTTTGAACTGGTTATCTGTATAATAGACACCTGTCCACACCCTTAAACAGTCAGACTGCTACCTCTCCACCATGGCCATGACCAGAGAGCTGTCTAAGGACACCAGGGGCAAAATTGTAGAGCTGCACAAGGCTGGGATGAGCTACTCGACAATAGGCAAGCAGCTTGGTGAGAAGAGATCAACTGTTGGCGCAATTATTAAAAAATTCAAGAAATACAAGATCACTGACAATCTTCCACGACCTGGGGCTCCATGCAAGATCTCACCTCGTGGGGTATCAATAATCTTGAGAACGGTGAGGAATCAGCCCAGAACTACACGGGGGGACCTGGTCAATGACCTCAAGAGAGCTGGGACCACAGTCACAAAGGTTACCATTAGTAACACACTACGTCGTCATGGATTGAAATCCTGCAGCGCCCGAAAGGTCCCCCTGTTTAAGCCAGCACATGTCCAGGCCCGTCTAAAGTTTGCCAGTGACCATCTGGATGATCCAGAGGAGGATTGGGAGAATGTAATGTGGTCAGATGAGAGCAAAATCGAACTTTTTGGTATAAACTCTACTCGCCGTGTTTGGAGGGAGAAGAATGATGAATGGCATCCCAAGAACACCATACCCACTGTGAAGCATGGGGGTGGAAACATCATGCTTTGGGGCTGCTTTTCTGCAAAGGGGACAGGACGACTGATCCGTACTAAGGAGAGGATGTATGGGGCCATGTATCTTGAGATTTTGGGCAAAAACCTCCTTCCCTCAGTAAGAGCATTGAAGATGGAACGTGGCTGGGTCTTCCAGCATGACAATGATCCCAAACACACTGCCCGGTCAACTAAGGAATGGTTCCGTAAGAAGCATTTCAAGGTCCTGGAGTGGCCTAGCCAGTCTCCAGACCTCAACCCAATAGAAAATCTGTGGAGGGAGTTGAAAGTCCGTGTTGCCCGGCGACAGCCCCAAAACATGACAGATCTAGAGAACATCTGCATGGAAGAGTGGGCCAAAATGCCTGCTACAGTGTGTGCAAACCTGGTCAAGAACTACAGGAAACGTTTGAACTCTGTAATTGCCAACCGAGGTTATATTACAAAGTATTGAGTTTAACTTTTTGATTGTCCAAATATTTATTTTCCGCAAGAATAAACAAATAAATTGTTTAACAATCATACAATGTGATTTCCTAGTTGTTTTTTTCTTCAGATTCTGTCTGTCACAGTTGAAGTGTACCTATGATGGAAATTGCAGACCGCTCTCATCTTATTAAGTGGGTCAACTTGCACAATCGGTGGCTGTCCAAATACTTTTTTGCCTCACTGTATGTACAACTTACATACTTTCTGCCGGCTTATGACGTACCCGATTGCATCTGACAAAACTGGACACAAAGGGCCTTATACAGAGTCAGTCGCGTCCAGAATCGCAAAATGAGATCGACAATCTATTTACATTTTTGGGGCTGATTCGGACACATATGCAAATCTAGAGCCGCTGCTCCCTCCCCTTGTCGTATCGGAATGCAAAATGTGTCGCATTACTGTAAATGGCCACATAGAGCAGATGGTAAGTACCCAAGCGGAATGACATTTTAAAATGTTAATGTTTCTAATGACAATACTTGTTAATATGGAGGCTATTTATCAAAGATTATTTGTGGAATATCCCGACACCACTCAAACTTGATACGTTCCAGTGAACAAAGATTCCTTATTGCTACAAATTGTGGCAAAACGGAATCTTTATTATTGTGGACACACAACAGTTGGTAATAAATCTGCCTTCATTATACCCCTCAACCGTCCTAATTCTAGCGGGACAGTCCCGTTTTTTTGTGCGCTATTCCACCCACAGGCCGCAGTGTCCCGCAGGCAGCTGGAGACACTTAGGTGGTCATTCCGAGTTGATCGCTAGCTGCATTAATTCGCTGTGCAGCGATGAGGCAAAAAAACGGCACTTATGCGTATGCGGCGCATTGCGCACGCGCGTCGTACTATTACAACGAACTATGTCGTTTCACACAGGGTCTAGCGAAGTATTTCAGTCGCACTGCTGGCCGCAGAGTGATTGATATGAAGTGGGCGTTTCTGGGTGTCAACTGACCGTTTTCAGGGAGTGTTCGAAAAAACGCAGGCGTGCCAGGAAAAATGCAGGCGTGGCTGGGCGAACGCAGGGCGTGTTTATGACGTCAAAACAGGAACTGAACAGTCTGAAGTGATCGCAAGCGCTGAGTAGGTTTTGAGCTACTCTAAAACTGCACAAAAAAACTTTGTAGCCGCTCTGCGATCCTTTCGTTCGCACTTCTGCTAAGCTAAAATACACTCCCAGTGGGAGGCGGCTAAGCGTTTGCACGGCTGCTAAAAACTGCTAGCGAGCGAACCACTTGGAATGACCACCTTTGTCACACCACTGCTAAAGCTCCAACACAGTTGTAAGCAGACGGAGTGCTGATCTTCCCCCAGCATGACCAACAAAGAGGGTGTGACATGTGGGCATGCCTGCTAAAACACAGTACACCTCAGGGGTGTGTGGCCTAATGATCACAAGGCCACGCCCACTTTCAGTGAGATTATACCCCTTTCAGGTGTGCTCAGGATCCCGATTTGGAATGCTGAATAGTCACGGGTATGCTTTATATGTGCGGACTTTCGCATTCTAAACTGAGCATGTAGAATTAATTATTTGTGTATCACGAGTGTGTAAAGTTGTGTTAAATCGCCTCTAAAACACAGGTGCATCAATTTGAGAGATTTTGCATAAATGGGCGTGTTCTAGCCCTCTGTAACCAATCACACACAGTCATCACTATCAACTTTGCATTTACAGCTGGATCAGAGCACACGTAACAGAAGGCTGCGTTTACATCATTGTAGTCACCCTTTCCTATTGCACACCCACAACGCAACCTTATTGTGCTTTTGCTGTGACCGCACGCTCACTGCGACCGCACACACCAGACTCCACGCCCTTCTCAGACCCCAGTTGCACGCGGTCTAAAGTCACATTTGAGACTGAGAGAAGATGCGGATTGCGAAGAGTCCCGCAATGCACACTGTTAGAATTCGCAATTTGAGACAAAACTAAAATGCAAACAGTGTTTCAGGCTGATTGAATAAGGCCCAAGCTACCCGCACACATTATAGTCTTATATACTGGTAGATGCTCAATCAGCTTAATGATATCATTCAGGTGCTCGAAAGGGAGGGGTATTTCTAAGCAAGAAAAAAAGAGAGACATTGTTTCCCCCAGCACCCTGAATGACAACAGTAACCAGATATAAATCCCACGTAATATTAGAATTCAGAGGATCTGGCCTTGAATCTCCGGGATGCCCATATTCACCCACTAATTTGGTCCGACCACGCCCCCATATCCTGCGACCTGACAGGCTTGGTTTCTCGTCCTCGCTCTATGACATGGCGTCTCAACGATTCCCTCCTACACAACCCTGAGATAAACTCTCACCTCCAAAACATGATCTCTGATTACTTCGCCTTAAATGACCATCCCGATACCTCTAGGTCCACCCTCTGGCTGGCACACAAGGCTGTCCTTCGGGGGCACCTCATTAGCCTTGCCTCAAAAGCCAAAAAGCAAACCCTCTCCCAATACAATAGACTCTCCATTAAACTCCACGCACTCGAGACCCTACACAAGGCGTCTTCCGACCCGACGGTCTTGTCCGAACTTCGCACCATTAAGGCGGAACTTGATCTCCTTCTCACTACACGGGTGGCCAAGCGTCTTAAGTGGCTTCGCCAGACCTTTTATGAGAAGGGCGACAAGGCGGACAAGATTCTGGCGGCACGACTCCGCTCTACGAGAGCCACAACCAACATTGTCACTATCAGGAACTCTCTCAACCAACTTGTTCAAGACCCCATAGCCATTAGAGCCGCTTTTCAATCCTACTATACTGATTTATACAACCTCCCGCCCCCCCCACCGGGTGCTCCCTCCCAACCCCACGCTGACCTCATTTCCCACTTTCTCTCTGCTTCCAAACTACCCAGACTGCCCCAGGACGCATTGGACTCCCTCAACAGGGAGATCACGGTGGAGGAGATCGCCCAGACTATCCTCATGCAAAAAACTGGCAAATCCCCGGGCCCGGACGGATTTACGGCTCTATACTACAAAAAATTCTCTGCCCTTCTCTCCCCACACCTGCACTCTCTCTTCAATGGGGTTGTCCAGGGCGACCTCTTTCCCCCTGAGATGCTAGAGGCCAGAATCGTGGTGATTCCCAAAGAAGGCAAAGATCCCCTTAACTGCGCCAGCTACCGCCCCATATCCCTCCTGAACCTAGACCTTAAAATTTTTGCCAAGATCCTGGCCACCCGTCTTAACCCATACCTCCCTTCCCTAGTTCACTACGATCAAGTAGGATTTATCACGGGCCGCCAGGCAAGGGATAACACCAGGCGTGCTATTGACCTCATACATATCTCGAATTCCAGGAGAGCCCCCACTATCATACTCTCCTTAGACGCCGAAAAAGCATTCGACCGAATCTCCTGGGATTTCTTGAGACCCGCCCTAGAGGCCTATGGCCTATCTGGCGGCTTTCTCACAAGCATCCTAGCATTATACTCCACCCCCACTGCCACCGTCCTTATCAATGGTATCCCATCCGCCCCACTTAGTATTGCCAACGGCACACGTCAGGGCTGCCCTCTCTCCCCTCTAATATTTGCCCTCATTATAGAGCCACTTGCTTCTCAAATTAGAGCACATCCGGACATACACGGTATACAGGTGGGCCCCACAAATCCCAAAATTTCTCTCTTTGCAGACGACATCCTACTCTCCCTGTCCCAGCCCCTCATCTCACTCCCAAATCTATTCTCGCTTCTACAAGCCTACAGTCTTATATCAGGATATAAAATCAACTATTCCAAATCTGAGGCCATGATGCTTCATACCCCCCAGCGTGAGGCCGAGTCCCTCCGTACCAACTTCAATTTTAAATGGCAACCCACGAAGATCAAATACTTAGGGATATACCTAACCCCTCGATACGACTGCCTCTTCCGAGAAAACTTCCCACCCCTTCTTACCAAAACACTAGCTGACTTGACCTCTTGGAACAGTCTTTTCATCTCGTGGCTGGGCAGGATCATAGCGGTTAAAATGACCATTCTCCCCAAATGGCTCTACCTTTTCCAGACCCTTCCCGTGGCAGTCCCGACCACCTTCCTCCGCACTATCCAACGAGCCCTCACACGCTTTATTTGGAACCACAGACCTCCCCGCATAGCCGCCAATACTCTGAAAAGACCAACCTCCGCGGGTGGCAGAGGCCTGCCCGACGTCAAACTATACTACCTTGCTTCCCACCTATCCCACATTGTCACCTCATACGCTCCTCCAGGATCGGTGTCCTGGCTGGACATCGAAGCAGCCTTCATGGGCATGCCAGACCTGTCCCCCCTATGGGGCCTCTCCTCCACCTCTCGATCTTCAGCCTCTAAGCATCTCCCTACCATCAAATTCAATCTCAAAACATGGGATGCTCTCTCTCTGAATTGGGGTCTCACTACCACACCCTCACCCTTGACCCCCATCTGGCAAAACCCCAAGTTTCCCTCCGGACTCTCAGTTACGAGATCCCGAATGTGGATAACACTGGGCCTTAAATTTCCAACGGACTTTGCCGATCGAGGCCAATGGTTGTCCCTGCCCGACCTCCAGCGGAAAACTCCCTCACAACCACTTAACCCCTTCCAATACCTACAAATACGCCACTTTCTGGCCTCCTTCCCCTCTACCGCCTTACTCCGCGCCCTTACTCCCTTTGAATCCCTATGCGTCAACTCCCATTCCTCCAAAGGTATAATCTCCCAACTCTACTCTCTCCTACTAGACTCCTCCCTCCCTTCTTCCCGGCCCCATGAACTCGCATGGGAACAAGACCTCGGGCCTCCTCCAGAAACAGAGGACTGGGAGGACATGAGGCTGGGGATCGCTAAAAGCTCCATTGCCACTGCCTTTAAGGAAACGGCCTACAAAATCTACTACCGCTGGTACTACACCCCCGACCGACTTAACAAAATTTTCCCGTCCTCCTCCCCGTCCTGTTGGAGAAACTGCGGAGCTAGAGGCACTATGCTCCACATATGGTGGACCTGCCCAGTAATTGTGCCCTTCTGGGACTTGGTCTACTCCCTCCTTAACTCACTTATAGACCCTCCTGTCCGGAAAGACCCCTGGACCTCCCTGCTATGTTATCCCCCCCCCACTCCTCAATAAATTCTCCCAAAAGCTAACCTCACATATTTTAGCAGCAGCAAAATCATTGATTGCCCTCAACTGGAAGAACCCCTCCCCACCTTCCCTACTCTCCCTTAAAGCTAAAATTTGGCACATCGCCTCAATGGAAAAGATCACATACTATCTCCACGACCGGGGCCACGTCTTCGAGCAGGTTTGGGCTCCTTGGCTCGCCGCCGAACGCAGAAACTAGTCTCCCCTCCTTTAGAACATCCCCCTCCCCCCCAGGGACCCATGGGCCCCTACCGCTCCCTCCCTCCGACAATTCTCTCTAACCCACCCCCCGCTCTAACTTCCCTTCCTCCCTGCTGCTCTCTCCGTCCACACCCCCTTTCTGAATTCCCTCCCCCCTCTTAATCTGACTTTACTTGTTCTCATGGTATACATCATGTATAGACACAAATGTGGCCCTCCCCCCTCCCCTCCCAAACCCCATGTTTGAACTTGATTGTCTCTCCCTCACTGATTAATCTTGTTATATGCTTGAAAAATGTGGTCTACCCCGGACACTGGCTATGTTGGCCGCCTGTCCCATGTATTTTCAGTATGCTTTCTGTATCTACCTGACCACGCATAAATAAAGTATTTAAAAAAAAAAAAAAAAAGAATTCAGAGATCTTGGTTACACATATTTGCGCAAATGTGTGTAACCAAGATCTCTGAATTCTAATATTATGTGGGATTTATATCTGGTTACTGTTATCATTCAGGGTGCTAGGGGAAACAATGTCTCACATTATAGTCTTTACAGTAACCCACGCACAGCACAATTCATACTTACAAACGCCCGTTAAAAAATTGCAAAACCGGAATGTATATAGGGAGCCTATTTATCAAGCCCTTCAGTCCTGAAAGTCATATGGAAACCGCAATTGTCGCATGATTTAAGCAACGTGGCTGTTTTATTTGTATATGGTAACGCTGTTTATCCAGAGAAAGCTAAATAAACTGCGACCTACTAATGTGTGTTTTATTGCTCCCTCGCAGAGCTAATCCTACATTTGGCATTGAGTAGTGTTTGTATGAGATCGCAGGAGTTTACTTACCACAGTGTCTAGTGGGTGTGGGTGGGGGAACAAGGCGTATTGAATTACATTTATTTCGTCTTTTCACTGCCTGTTTTCCAGCACCTGAATAAACCGACTCACCACTATTGATGAGATAATCAACATTAATTTTCTGTCTGTGTAAACACCGATCAGGTCTCAAGTAGCGACAGCTGTGTCGCACAGTATCATATCCTATCATTTAGTATTGATTCCATATAATATGACCTATAGCCAGGCCTGGCGACACAGGGGGACTACCGACACAGCTGTAGCTGGTCCTGAGGAGCTCACAGATAAACCTAGCGCTAACTATTGCCTGTTCTGCAGCAGGGTGCAGGCATGTATCAGGGATCAGCGGGGTGCAGGCATGTATCAGGGATCAGCGGGGTGCAGGCATGTATCAGGGATCAGCGGGGTGCAGGCATGTATCAGGGATCAGCGGGGTGCAGGCATGTATTGGCGATCAGCAGGGTGCAGGCATGTATCAGGGATCAGTGGGGTGCAGGCGTGTATCAGTGATCAGCGGGGTCCAGGCATGTATCAGGGATCAGCGGGGTGCAGGCATGTATCAGTGATCAGCGGGGTGCAGGCATGTATCAGGGATCAGCGGGGTGCAGGCGTGTATCAGTGATCAGCGGGGTGCAGGCATGTATCAGTGATCAGCGGGGTGCAGGCATGTATCAGGGATCAGCGGGGTGCAGGCGTGTATCAGTGATCAGCGGGGTGCAGGCATGTATCAGTGATCAGCGGGGTGCAGGCATGTATCAGGGATCAGCGGGGTGCAGGCGTGTATCCGTGATCAGCGGGGTCCAGGCGTGTATCAGTGATCAGCGGGGTGCAGGCGTGTATCAGTGATCAGCGGGGTGCAGGCATGTATCAGTGATCAGCGGGGTGCAGGCATGTATCAGGGATCAGCGGGGTGCAGGCATGTATCCGTGATCAGCGGGGTGCAGGCATGTATCAGGGATCAGCGGGGTGCAGGCATGTATCCGTGATCAGCGTGGTGCAGGCATGTATCAGTGATCAGCGGGGTGCAGGCATGTATCAGGGATCAGCGGGGTGCAGGCATGTATCCGTGATCAGCGTGGTGCAGGCATGTATCAGTGATCAGCGGGGTGCAGGCATGTATCAGGGATCAGCGGGGTGCAGGCATGTATCCGTGATCAGCGGGGTGCAGGCATGTATCAGGGATCAGCGGGGTGCAGGCATGTATCAGGGATCAGCGGGGTGCAGGCATGTATCCGTGATCAGCGGGGTGCAGGCATGTATCAGGGATCAGCGGGGTGCAGGCATGTATCAGTGATCAGCGGGGTGCAGGCATGTATCAGTGATCTGCAGGGTGCAGGCATGTATCAGGGATCAGCGGGGTGCAGGCATGTATCCGTGATCAGCGTGGTGCAGGCATGTATCAGTGATCAGCGGGGTGCAGGCATGTATCAGGGATCAGCGGGGTGCAGGCATGTATCCGTGATCAGCGGGGTGCAGGCATGTATCAGGGATCAGCGGGGTGCAGGCATGTATCAGGGATCAGCGGGGTGCAGGCATGTATCCGTGATCAGCGGGGTGCAGGCATGTATCAGGGATCAGCGGGGTGCAGGCATGTATCAGTGATCAGCGGGGTGCAGGCATGTATCAGTGATCTGCAGGGTGCAGGCATGTATCAGTGATCAGCGGAGTGCAGGCGTGTATCGGTGATCAGCGGGGTGCAGGCGTGTATCGGTGATCAGCGGGGTGCAGGCGTGCATCGGTGATCAGCGGGGTGCAGGCGTGTATCGGTGATCAGCAGGTGTGTATCTGTGATCAGCAGGGTGCAGGCGTGTATCGGTGATCAGCAGGGTGCAGGCATGTAGCGACGATCAGCAGGGTGCAGGCGTGTATCAGTGATCTGCAGGGTGCAGGCGTGTATCAGTGATCAGCAGGGGGCAGGCGTGTATCGGTGATCAGCGGGGTGCAAGCGTGTATCGGTGATCAGCAGGGTGCAGGCATGTATCGGGGATCAGCGGGGTGCAGGCATGTATCGGGGATCAGCGGGGTGCAGGCATGTATCAGTGATCTGCAGGGTGCAGGCATGTAGCGGCGATCAGCGGGGTGCAGGCGTGTATAAGTGATCAGCAGGGTGCAGGCATGTATCAGTGATCAGCGGGGTGCAGGCATGTATCAGTGATCTGCAGGGTGCAGGCATGTAGCGGCGATCAGCAGGGTGCAGGCATGTATCAGTGATCAGCGGGGTGCAGGCGTGTATCGGCGATCAGCGGGGTGCAGGCATGTATCGGCGATCAGCAGGGTGCAGGCATGTATCGGGGATCAGCAGGATGCAGGCATATATCAGTGATCAGCAGGGTGCAGGTATGTAACCGTGATCAGCAGGGTGCAGGCGTGTATCAGCGATCAGCAGGGTGCAGGCGTGTATCAGCGATCAGCAGGGTGCAGGCATGTATCAGCGATCAGCAGGGTGCAGGCATGTATCAGTGATCAGCAGGGTGCAGGCGTGTATCAGCGATCAGCAGGGTGCAGGCGTGTATCAGTGATCAGCAGGGTGCAGGCATGTATCAGCGATCAGCAGGGTGCAGGCATGTATCAGTGATCAGCAGGGTGCAGGCGTGTATCAGCGATCAGCAGGGTGCAGGCGTGTATCAGTGATCAGCAGGGTGCAGGCATGTATCAGCGATCAGCAGGGTGCAGGCGTGTATGGGATCTGTCCAGGGAGCCTCTGCAGCTTTATTGTACCGGCGGTGGCTGGTGCAATAACATTTTTTGTTTATTGTGGAGTAACAAGTGTGAGATCGTGACGTCAAGCATCACCGCACCGCTGAAAGACAGAGCAGAGGAGCCGCTGCGGGCAGCCTGAGGATACAGAAGAATGTAAGTGTGTGGTTGGAGGACACTGTGAACTGGAGGGACACGGGTTGGAGAGACAGAAGACTAAACAGACAGAAGACTGGAGAGACACTGGGCTGGAGGGACATGGGTTGTAGAGACCAGACTAAACAGAGACAGAAAACTGGAGAGACACTGGGGGCTGCACGGACACCGGGAGCTAGAGGGACACTGTGGGCTGGAGGAACACTGTGTGGGCTGGAGTGACACTGGGAGCTGGAAGGACACTGTGGTCTGGAGGGACACTGGGAGCTAGAGGGACATTGAGCTGGAGAGAAAGAAGAGTGGGGATGGAGAGACAGAAGAGGGGTAGGACTGGAGAGACGCTGTGGGGACTGGAGGGAGACTGGGAGCTTGAGAGACACTGTCGACTGGAGAGACAGAAGATGTGGGGTTGGAGAGACAGAAGAGGGCTAGGACTGGGGAGAGACTGTGGGCTGGATGGACACTGTAGGCTGGAGAGACAGAAGATGGGTTGGAGAGATAGAAGAGGGCTAGGACTGGAGAGACACTGTGAGCTGGATGGACACTGTAGGCTGAAGGGAGACAGCGTCAGCTGGAGGTATACTGTGGGGGTTGGAGGGAGACTGGGAGTTGGAGAGAGACTGGGAACTGGAGGGACACTGGGCTGGAGAGACAGAAGTGTGTGGGGTTGGAGACACATAAGTGGGCTAGTACTGGAGAGACACTGTGTGGGCTGAAGGGACACTGTGGAGGCTGGAGAGAGACAACAGGAGCTTGAGAAACAGTAGGGGCTGGGGGGAATAGGGCTGGAGAGACACAAGGGATAATGAGGCTGGTGAGACAGAAGGAAGCTGGAGAGACAAAATGGGACTGGAGAGACATTGGGCTGGGGCTAGAGGAACACTGGAGGATGGAGAAACACTGCTGGAGAGACAGAATGGGGATGGGGAGACACTGTGAGAGCTTGATGGAGATTAGGGGCTGGAACGACACTGGGTGCTGGAGAGAGACTGTGGGGTCTGAAGGGAGACTGGGGGCTGGAGGGTCACTGTGGGTACTGGAGAGACTGGGGGCTGGAGAGGCAGAAGAGGACTAGGGCTGAAGGGACACTGTTGCCTGGAGAGACACAAGGGGTAATGAAACTGGAGAGACAAAAGTGAGTTGGAGATGCACTCCTGGGGCCCGAGAGACACTGGGCTGGGGCTAGAGGGACACTGTGGAGGCTGGAGAAACACAGGGTTGGAGAGACAGAAAGGGTCTGGGGATGGAGAGACAGAAGGTAGCTGGAGAGACACTGGGAGAGGAGTTTGGAGAGACATGGGGGCTGGAGAGACACAAGGGGTAATGAAGCTGGAGAGAACTGGAGGGGGAGTGGCTGGAGATTATCCGCAGATGGCAGGATTATAAGGAAAAGGCCTGGGGACAGTAATCTTCATTCTAGAGAAGCATTACTGATACAAATGCTACTAAATACAAAAAAATATAGGGACAGACTTAACGAGTGATATTCTTGTTATCACTCATTATTAATCATAAATGGTGCTCCAGCCAATCAGCTCCTAACTGTCATTTTTCAAACACATGACAGGAGCTGATTGGCTGGGGCACCATTTATCACTCATAATGAGTAATAACAAGAACATCGCTCATTGTTAAATCTGCCCCAAAGATTAATATTATAAAACTGATCAATTAAGGAAGATCACATTTGCCCTGCACCAATACTTCGGCTATTATGTATTATCTGGTTGAACCTCTGCTATATGATCATGATGTTAGTTATATTCCTGTGTAAATAGGTGTCTTCTGGACCATGTCATCCTCTATGTGAAATGTGAATATTTATTTATTAACAGTTTCTTATATAGCGCAGCATATTCCGTTGAGCTTTACAATTAGAACAACAGTAATAGAACAAAACTGGGCAAAAACAGACAGACATAGAGGTAGGAAGGCCCTGCTCGCAAGCTTACAATCTATAGGAAAGTTGGCATTGATACACAAGGATAGATGCTACCTATTGCATAAAGGACCACCAGATTGCTAGGTTCTTAATGGGTTTGATTACCCAGCAATGTTGGCCAAGGGTCAGGAGGATGTGAGAGTAAAGAAAGACAAAATATGTGATGTTATGTGGACTGTACAGAGAGGATGGAATTAGATAGGGAAGCACTGAAGGTTATGTGGGTGGGTCTGGAATTTGATAGGCCTGTCTGAAGAGGTGAGTTTTCATGGAACGTTGAAAGGTTTGGAGACTAGAGGTGAGTCTTATTGTGCGTGAGAGGGTATTCCACAGAGTGGGTGAAGCTCTGATAAAGTCCTGTAATTTTGTGTAGGAACAAGTAATACGTGTGGATGAGAGACGCAGATCTTGTGCAGAGTGGAGAGGTCGGGTAGGGAGATATTTTGAGATGAGTGAGGAGATGTATGATGGTGCAGTTTGGTTAATAGCCTTGTGTGTAAGTAACAGTATTTTATATTGAATACGGTAGAATACCGGTAACCAATGGAGGGACTGACAGAGTGGATCTGCAGACGATGAACGTCTAGCGAGGAAGATTAGTTTTGCAGCTGCGTTCAGAATGGATTGTAGTGGTCAGAGCCTATGTATGGGAAGACCAGTCAGGAGACTATTTCAGTAATCAATGTGGGAGATAATGAGAGCATGGATTAGAGTTTTTGCTGTATCATGTGTAAGATATGGTCGTATTTTGGAAATGTTTCTTAGATGTATAAAACATGATTTTGAGAAAGATTGAATCTGGGGAACAAAGGACAGTTCAGTCAAGAATGACACCTAGGCAGCGAGCTTGTGGGGTAGGGTTGATTGTATCAACAGTGATAGAGATATCAGGTTGGTAACTACTATTGTCCGGTGGAAATATAAGTAGCTCTGTGTTGGAAATATTAAGTTTGAGGTGGCGAGATGTCATCCAGGATGAAATGGCAGACAGGCATTCAGTGACACGGTCCAGTACAGATGGTGACAAGTCAGGGGAGGATAGGTAGATTTGAGTATCATCTGCATAAAGATGGTACTGAAATCCGAAAGAGTTGATTAGTTTACCAAGAGATGAGGTATAGATAGAGAAAAGCAGAGGACCTAGGACTGAGCCTTGCGGTACTCCAACTGAGAGAGGTAGCGAAGAGGAGGTAGATTCAGAGAAGCGAACACTAAAGGAGCGATAAGATAGGTAGGATAGGAACCAAGAAAGGGCTGTGTCCTGAATACCTAGGGATTGCAGTGTTTGTATGAGAAGAGAGTGGTCAACACATGCGCAGTAGTAACCTGTTCGCTGCGCTGCGAAAAACGGCGAGCGATTAACTCTGAATGACCCCTATGGTGACAGCCATCAAAATGGGGTTTGTTTGTTTGTTTGTTTTTTGTAAATTAGAAACATTGATAAAATATGAATTACTTTGGTAACTGTAGGAATTTCATTTCAGGAACATAATTTTGCTTAAAAACTGGTGAGAGACAACCGATCAGGGGTTATTCCTGGTGTGTGGTACTTTCCTATTAAAATCTTGGTGGGGATTAAAATAAAAAACAAAAACTTCTGTCTGTATGTATGTACAGTAGATCCGCAGATTGCCTATCCCTGTGGTAAGTCAAAATATATCTCAAGGTGAATGTAGAACGGGACATTTATTAGTCTCTAAAGAGCTCATCAAACCAATAATCTGCAAATGAATAGAACATGATGTAAGAAATAATATAAACAATCCGACTCTGACGGTGCTTATAGATAATATATCTGTAAGAAATATGTGCTTACTTCTGAACTACTGTATACCTATAATTCATAGTAGATGTTAGCGTGCATCAGCCCTAGAGAGACAGTGTTCACAATTTGTGTCATTATCCACATTAACCACCGTATACAGACAAGAACGGTTATATGGTTTATGAGAATACCCTGAATATAAATATACACATTCTCATTGTGACTCATGTACTAACTTTATACAGAGAGCATTCAATCAGATATTATCATCAATGAAAGCGTATATCCTGTAGATGCTGGAAGTTATAGATGAAATAATCTCCAATATGATGGACTAATTATTTTATCGGACTTGCTTCAACCAATAACTATACATAAAACATCCTAAATTGCAATTTCTTTGTTAAAATTTATATACCTGTATTTAGAAATATATATACAGTATAAAAAGACAGAGAGTCACTCATTTACACTATGCATACACTGTGTGTGTGTGTGTGTGTGTGTGTGTGTGTGTGTGTGTGTGTGTGTGTGTGTGTGTGTATACACACACTAGATAGATAGATTTATTTATTTATTTACACACATACAAACATAGCTTGAGTCTCCCATGTCCAAAATCTAAAATATACACAAACTTTGTTAAATACACAAAATATAAAAAAAAAGTATAAAATAACCTTCACGGTGTGTGTATACGGTGTCTATGAAGCCTAAATGCACTCTGGGTCCCATCCCCAAGATATCTCGTTATGGTATGCAAACATTCCGATGTACGGAAACATCCAATACCCAAAATATTTCTGGTCCCAAGCATTTTGGATATGTGAGACTCAATCTGCATTCAATCTCCATGTTTAGTAGAGAAATCATGTCATTGAAATGTACAATACAAGATACGTTTTTTAAATTCTTTGTTTAAATAAGCTGTAATTATTCATCCATTGATATGTAAAGAATTTTTATAACCCTCATTCCGGCTCCCATCAAAGCTGTTATTCGTATAATAGAACAGCAGGAATTACTGAGTCTGACAATGTCCGTGATTTTGATTCTGATGACTGATGTACAGAAAAAAAGCTGGACTTAATTACGTACTATTATTTTTCTAAAATTACAATAGTATTTCTGTTGATATGTTTTATTCCAACACGCATGATAAATCAGACATGTACTCTTGAAGACAATAGCCCTTTAGTAACAAGTTTTGCAGGGTTTCTCAAACTTGGTCCTCAAAGCACATTAACAGTTCAGAGTTTTGAAGGATATCCATGCTTAAATACAGATAGTTACATCAGACTGACTGAGGTATTAATTAAATCACCAGTGCTTAAGCATAGATTTCTGTAAAACTTGGATTGTTAGGGTGCCTTCGGACCGAGTTTGAGAAATGTCAGATTATGGTCATTTAAGAACAGCTAGGGACAACCAATAAAATCTCAAAGATCCCTCATGTGAAGCCTCCTTGACAGCTCTGGGTTGCACCATTAAGTCTTTGATTTGGACCTCAGCATTACCTTGAGGTCCACAAGTTTCTTAAAATTAGTCTTAGTTCCTCAACAATAATTGTAAGTAAGTTTAAGATAGCAGACTACATTGTCATTTGAGAATAGGTCATACAGTAGGTGAGGAATCGCAGAACCTGCAATGATACAAAAATTGTACGTTTTTTAAGTCATTGCTCTCAAACTGTCCAGCTGTAATTCCTACCACCTAACCAAAGACATTTCAGCGTCCTCCCAAATAAGGCAGTTCTAACAGGAGAAGACAGCTAACACGGTAAGTGTGAAAAATCGTACGATACAGTCTATAAACAAGAAACATCCCAGAGACAATAAATAACGGTAGCTTATTCCAAGTTGTGTTCAGTACTGAAGAAAAAAAAAGTTGTCCTTCACCATAGTGCGTTGCCTAATGCTACAGCACAGGTTTCATTGCTTCAAAATTATTTTTTGCTGCCCCATAGAAATTGAGGTCCGTACGGTGACCCCCGAATAACTCATTGGGAGCGACGCCTTTCTCGGTGGCCTTATTTTTGATTGGAGTTGCCAGTAGACCTCTTTTGCCTTTCTCCGGAAATGGTTCCCGACTATGACGTAGAGAAGTGGGTTGATGCAGCTATTGCTATAGCCAATATAGGTTGAGATCTGGTTTCCAATTTCAGTAAACATGCTCAAGGAGCATAAGGGGAGAACTTCATATAAATCCAGAGTGTCAATAAAGGTAAAAATATGGAACGGGAGCCAGCAGATTATAAACACCAAGAGCACTGCCAGAACCAACCAGGTGGCCTTTTTCTCGTTGTTGATCTCTTTGAATTGCTGCATGGTGTTATTCCGCAGAGCGTGTATAATCTGGGCAGTGCAGAATGCAATGACGATGGCTGGAATTAAGAAGCCAAAAATGGTCATTATGATATTTGTGGCAATGTGCCAGTTGTCGGTGGGTGGTAATATAACACAGGCGGTAGTGTTTATACTAGGGATAAAGTCCACTCTTCGGAACACGACTTTGGGCAAACTCGCTACTATGGCGAAGACCCAAATGATTACACAGTTCACCTTGGCACATCCAGCTCCCCTCATTCGGCCAAAGGACATGGTCTTCACTAAAGCCAAGTACCGGTCTATACTGACCATCATGAGGAAGTAGATGCTGCTGAACAGATTCAGCTGGATCAGGGAATTGACCGTGAAGCAGAGAAAGCTACCGAAGGGCCAGTAGAATTTGTTAGATATAGAAATGGCCCAGAAGGGCAGCCCGCTAACAAAAATCAGATCTGCAGCTGCCATGTTCCCCAGGTAGATCTCTGCCACTGTGCAGCGGTTTCTGTGAAGCAAAAAGATCAAGATGACAAACAGGTTTTCTATGAATCCCAAGACAAAAACAATCCACATATAAACTGGTTGGTAGGCAATGATCCAGTCAAGTCCTTCAGGTGAAACGCAGGTGTTAAATTCATCAGGCGTGGAAAACGTCAAATGTACGGTGGTGTTGTTAGCACCTGTTCTCATGGTCAAGTTGTTGATGTTCATTCCCATTTTTTTTATCCTTTTACCTGTAAGAAAACAAACAATGAATCAGCTACTATTCTGTATACAGTTTTCCATCCCATGAGTTCTGTTACTAATGTACAGTAAGTAAAATTTTAGTAGTTTTTAATTACATGTAATATCATTTCTGGAGTGATGAACAGGCAAAGGAGCAATACAAGGCTGGAGAAACTTAGCTATGAATGCTCCATCTTTCTCCACATCCAAGGCCAAATTAACAATGAATAGGACTACAGCCCCAGGTCTCCACATAAAGATGGGAGTAGGGTAGGTGTGAAGGTGTATTAGTGAGTGTAGTATAGATGGGAGGAGGGTAGTTGTGAGGGTGTATTAGTGTGGGTTTTATAGGTGGGAGTAGGGTAGGTGTGAGGGTGTATTAGTGTGGGTAGTACAGGTGGGAGTAGGGTAGGTGGGAGGGTGTATAAGTGTGGGTAGTAAAGGTGGGAGTAGAGTAGGTGTGAAGGTGTATTAGTGTGGGTAGTATAGGTGGGAGTAGGGTAGGTGTGAGGGTGTATTAGTGTGGGTAGTATAGGTGTGAGTAGGGTAGGTGTGAGGTTGTATTAGTGTGAGTAGTAGAGGTGGGAGTAAGGTAGGTGTGAGGGTGTATTAGTGTGAGTAGTATAGGTGGGAGTATGGTAGGTGTGAGGGTGTATTAGTGTGAGTAGCAGAGGTAGGAGTAGGGTAGGTGTGACGGTGTATTAGTGTGGGTAGTATAGGTGGGAGTAGGGTAGGTGTCAGTGGGTATTATTGTGGGTAGTATAGGGGGAGTAGGGTAGGTGTGACGGTGTATTAGTGTGGGTAGTATAGCTGGGAGTAGGGTAGATGTGAGGGTGTACCAGAGTGAGTAGTATAGGTGGGAGTAGGGTAGTTATGAGGGTGTATTAGTGTGGGTAGTATAGGTGGGAGTAGGGTAGGTGTGAGGGTGTATTAGTGTGGGTAGTACAGGTGGTAGTAGGGTAGGTGGGAGGGTGTATAAGTGTGGGCAGTAAAGGTGGGAGTAGAGTAGGTGTGAAGGTGTATTAGTGTGGGTAGTATAGGTGGGAGTAGGGTAGGTGTGAGGGTGTATTAGTGTGGGTAGTATAGGTGGGAGTAGGGTAGGTGTGAGGGTGTACCAGTGTAAGTAGTATAGGTGGGAGTAGGGGAGGTGTGAGGTTGTATTAGTGTGAGTAATAGATGTGGGAGTAAGGTCGGTGTGAGGGTGTATTAGTGTGAGTAGTATAGGTGGGAGTAAGGTAGGTGTGAGGGTGTATTAATGTGAGTAGTATAGGTGGGAGTATGGTAGGTGTGAGGGTGTATTAGTGTGAGTAGCACAGGTAGGAGTAGGGTAGGTGTGACGGTGTATTAGTGTGGGTAGTAAAGGTGGGAGTAGGGTAGGTGTGAGTGGGTATTATTGTGGGTAGTATAGGGGGAGTAGGGTAGGTGTGACGGTGTATTAGTGTGGGTAGTATAGGTGGGAGTAGGGTAGATGTGAGGTGTACCAGAGTGAGTAGTATAGGTGGGAGTAGGGTAGGTGTGAGGGTGTATAAGTGTGGGTAGTATAGGGGGAGTAGGGGAGGTGTGAGGGTGTATTTGTGTGAGTAGTATAGGGGGAGTAGGGGAGGTGTGAGGGTGTATTGGTGTAAGTAGTATAGGTGGGAGTAGGGTAGGGGTGAGGGTGTATTAGTGTGAGTAGTATAGGTGGGAGTAGGGTAGGGGTGAGGGTGTATTAGTGTGAGTAGTATAGGTGGGAGTAGGGTAGGTGTGAGGGTGTATTAGTGTGAGTAGTATAGGTGGGAGTAGGGTAGGTGTGAGGGTGTATTAGTGTGGGTAGTAGAGGTGGGAGTAGGGTAGATGTGGGGGTGTATTAGTGTGAGTAGTATAGGTGGGAGTAGGGTAGGTGTGAGGGTGTATTAGTGTGAGTAGTAGAGGTGGGAGTAGGGTAGGTGTGAGGGTGTATTAGTGTCAGTAGTAGAGGTGGGAGTAGGGGAGGTGTGAGGGTGTATTAGTGTGAGTAGTATAGGGGGAGTAGGGTAGGTGTGAGGGTGTATTAGTGTGAGTAGGGTAGGTGGGAGTAAGGTAGGTGTGAGGGTGTATTAATGTGAGTAGTATAGGTGGGAGTATGGTAGGTGTGAGGGTGTATTAGTGTGAGTAGCACAGGTAGGAGTAGGGTAGGTGTGACGGTGTATTAGTGTGGGTAGTATAGGTGGGAGTAGGGTAGGTGTGAGTGGGTATTATTGTGGGTAGTATAGGGGGAGTAGGATAGGTGTGACAGTGTATTAGTATGGGTAGTATAGGTAGGAGTAGGGTAGATGTGAGGGTGCACCAGAGTGAGTAGTATAGGTGGGGGTATGGTAGGTGTGACGGTGTATTAGTGTGGGTAGTATAGGTGGGAGTAGGGTAGGTGTGAGTGGGTATTATTGTGGGTAGTATAGGGGGAGTAGGGTAGGTGTGACGGTGTATTAGTGTGGGTAGTATAGGTGGGAGTAGGGTAGATGTGAGGGTGTACCAGAGTGAGTAGTATAGGTGGGAGTAGGGTAGGTGTGAGGGTGTATTAGTGTGGGTAGTATAGGGGGAGTAGGGGAGGTGTGAGGGTGTATTGGTGTGAGTAGTATAGGGGGAGTAGGGTAGGTGTGAGGGTGTATTAGTGTGAGTAGTATAGGTGGGAGTAGGGTAGGGGTGAGGGTGTATTAGTGTGAGTAGTATAGGTGGGAGTAGGGTAGGGGTGAGGGTGTATTAGTGTGAGTAGTATAGGTGGGAGTAGGGTAGGTGTGAGGGTGTATTAGTGTGAGTAGTATAGGTGGAAGTAGGGAAGGTGTGAGGGTGTATTAGTGTGGGTAGTATAGGTGGGAGTAGGGTAGGGGTGAGGGTGTATTAGTGTGGGTAGTATAGGTGGGAGTAGGGTAGGTGTGAGGGTGTATTAGTGTGGGTAGTACAGGTGGTGGGTAGGTGTGAGGGTGTATTAGTGTAGGTAGTATAGGTGGGAGTAGGGGAGGTGTGAGGGTGTATTAGTGTGGGTAGTATAGGTGGGAGTAGGGTAGGTGTGAGGGTGTATTAGTGTGGGTAGTACAGGTGGTGGGTAGGTGTGAGGGTGTATTAGTGTGAGTAGTATAGGTGGGAGTAGGGTAGGTGTGAGGGTGTATTAGTGTGGGTAGTAGAGGTGGGAGTAGGGTAGATGTGGGGGTGTATTAGTGTGAGTAGTATAGGTGGGAGTAGGGTAGGTGTGAGGGTGTATTAGTGTGAGTAGTATAGGTGGGAGTAGGGTAGGTGTGAGGGTGTATTAGTGTGGGTAGTATAGGTGGGAGTAGGGTAGGGGTGAGGGTGTATTAGTGTCAGTAGTAGAGGTGGGAGTAGGGTAGGTGTGAGGGTGTATTAGTGTGAGTAGTATAGGGGGAGTAGGGGAGGTGTGAGGGTGTACCAGAGTGAGTAGTATAGGTGGGAGTAGGGTAGGTGTGAGGGTGTATTAGTGTGGGTAGTATAGGTGGGAGTAGGGTAGGTGTGAGTGGGTATTATTGTAGGTAGTATAGGTGGGAGTAGGGTAGGTGTGAGGGTGTATTAGTGTGGGTAGTACAGGTGGTGGGTAGGTGTGAGGGTGTATTAGTGTGAGTAGTATAGGTGGGAGTAGGGTAGGTGTGAGGGTGTATTAGTGTGAGTAGTATAGGGGGAGTAGGGTAGGTGTGAGGGTGTATTAGTGTGAGTAGTATAGGGGGAGTAGGGTAGGTGTGAGGGTGTATTAGTGTGAGTACTACAGGTGGGAGTAGGGGAGGTGTGAGGGTGTATTAGTGTGAGTAGTATAGGGGGAGTAGGGTAGGTGTGAGGGTGTATTAGTGTGGCAATTAGGTAATCCCACTGCACTCTCTAAAATGTATTATTATTATTGAATATTATTTTTTTATTTTTACTTACTGCTGCCACACCAGGTTCGGGGCTGTATTAGTGTGGGTAGTATAGCTGGGAGTAGGGTAGATGTGAGGGTGTACCAGAGTGAGTAGTATAGGTGGGAGTAGGGTAGTTATGAGGGTGTATTAGTGTGGGTAGTATAGGTGGGAGTAGGGTAGGTGTGATGGTGTATTAGTGTGGGTAGTACAGGTGGTAGTAGGGTAGGTGTGAGGGTGTATTAGTGTGAGTAGTATAGGTGGGAGTAGGGTAGGGGTGAGGGTGTATTAGTGTGAGTAGTATAGGTGGGAGTAGGGTAGGGGTGAGGGTGTATTAGTGTGAGTAGTATAGGTGGGAGTAGGGTAGGTGTGAGGGTGTATTAGTGTGAGTAGTATAGGTGGAAGTAGGGAAGGTGTGAGGGTGTATTAGTGTGGGTAGTATAGGTGGGAGTAGGGTAGGTGTGAGGGTGTATTAGTGTGGGTAGTATAGGTGGGAGTAGGGTAGGTGTGAGGGTGTATTAGTGTGGGTAGTACAGGTGGTGGGTAGGTGTGAGGGTGTATTAGTGTGAGTAGTATAGGTGGGAGTAGGGTAGGTGTGAGGGTGTATTAGTGTGGGTAGTAGAGGTGGGAGTAGGGTAGATGTGGGGGTGTATTAGTGTGAGTAGTATAGGTGGGAGTAGGGTAGGTGTGAGGGTGTATTAGTGTGAGTAGTATAGGTGGGAGTAGGGTAGGTGTGAGGGTGTATTAGTGTGGGTAGTATAGGTGGGAGTAGGGTAGGGGTGAGGGTGTATTAGTGTCAGTAGTAGAGGTGGGAGTAGGGTAGGTGTGAGGGTGTATTAGTGTGAGTAGTATAGGGGGAGTAGGGGAGGTGTGAGGGTGTACCAGAGTGAGTAGTATAGGTGGGAGTAGGGTAGGTGTGAGGGTGTATTAGTGTGGGTAGTATAGGTGGGAGTAGGGTAGGTGTGAGTGGGTATTATTGTGGGTAGTATAGGTGGGAGTAGGGTAGGTGTGAGGGTGTATTAGTGTGGGTAGTACAGGTGGTGGGTAGGTGTGAGGGTGTATTAGTGTGAGTAGTATAGGTGGGAGTAGGGTAGGTGTGAGGGTGTATTAGTGTGAGTAGTATAGGGGGAGTAGGGTAGGTGTGAGGGTGTATTAGTGTGAGTAGTATAGGGGGAGTAGGGTAGGTGTGAGGGTGTATTAGTGTGAGTACTACAGGTGGGAGTAGGGGAGGTGTGAGGGTGTATTAGTGTGAGTAGTATAGGGGGAGTAGGGTAGGTGTGAGGGTGTATTAGTGTGGCAATTAGGTAATCCCACTGCACTCTCTAAAATGTATTATTATTATTGAATATTATTTTTTTATTTTTACTTACTGCTGCCACACCAGGTTCGGGGCTGTATTAGTGTGGGTAGTATAGCTGGGAGTAGGGTAGATGTGAGGGTGTACCAGAGTGAGTAGTATAGGTGGGAGTAGGGTAGTTATGAGGGTGTATTAGTGTGGGTAGTATAGGTGGGAGTAGGGTAGGTGTGAGGGTGTATTAGTGTGGGTAGTACAGGTGGTAGTAGGGTAGGTGGGAGGGTGTATAAGTGTGGGCAGTAAAGGTGGGAGTAGAGTAGGTGTGAAGGTGTATTAGTGTGGGTAGTCTAGGTGGAAGTAGGGTAGGTGTGAGGGTGTTTTAGTGTGGGTAGTATAGGTGGGAGTAGGGTAGGTGTGAGGGTGTACCAGTGTAAGTAGTATAGGTGGGAGTAGGGGAGGTGTGAGGTTGTATTAGTGTGAGTAATAGATGTGGGAGTAAGGTCGGTGTGAGGGTGTATTAGTGTGAGTAGTATAGGTGGGAGTAAGGTAGGTGTGAGGGTGTATTAATGTGAGTAGCACAGGTAGGAGTAGGGTAGGTGTGACGGTGTATTAGTGTGGGTAGTAAAGGTGGGAGTAGGGTAGGTGTGAGTGGGTATTATTGTGGGTAGTATAGGGGGAGTAGGGTAGGTGTGACGGTGTATTAGTGTGGGTAGTATAGGTGGGAGTAGGGTAGATGTGAGGTGTACCAGAGTGAGTAGTATAGGTGGGAGTAGGGTAGGTGTGAGGGTGTATAAGTGTGGGTAGTATAGGGGGAGTAGGGGAGGTGTGAGGGTGTATTTGTGTGAGTAGTATAGGGGGAGTAGGGGAGGTGTGAGGGTGTATTGGTGTAAGTAGTATAGGTGGGAGTAGGGTAGGGGTGAGGGTGTATTAGTGTGAGTAGTATAGGTGGGAGTAGGGTAGGGGTGAGGGTGTATTAGTGTGAGTAGTATAGGTGGGAGTAGGGTAGGTGTGAGGGTGTATTAGTGTGAGTAGTATAGGTGGGAGTAGGGTAGGTGTGAGGGTGTATTAGTGTGGGTAGTAGAGGTGTGAGTAGGGTAGATGTGGGGGTGTATTAGTGTGAGTAGTATAGGTGGGAGTAGGGTAGGTGTGAGGGTGTATTAGTGTGAGTAGTAGAGGTGGGAGTAGGGTAGGTGTGAGGGTGTATTAGTGTCAGTAGTAGAGGTGGGAGTAGGGGAGGTGTGAGGGTGTATTAGTGTGAGTAGTATAGGGGGAGTAGGGTAGGTGTGAGGGTGTATTAGTGTGAGTAGGGTAGGTGGGAGTAAGGTAGGTGTGAGGGTGTATTAATGTGAGTAGTATAGGTGGGAGTATGGTAGGTGTGAGGGTGTATTAGTGTGAGTAGCACAGGTAGGAGTAGGGTAGGTGTGACGGTGTATTAGTGTGGGTAGTATAGGTGGGAGTAGGGTAGGTGTGAGTGGGTATTATTGTGGGTAGTATAGGGGGAGTAGGATAGGTGTGACAGTGTATTAGTGTGGGTAGTATAGGTAGGAGTAGGGTAGATGTGAGGGTGTACCAGAGTGAGTAGTATAGGTGGGGGTATGGTAGGTGTGACGGTGTATTAGTGTGGGTAGTATAGGTGGGAGTAGGGTAGGTGTGAGTGGGTATTATTGTGGGTAGTATAGGGGGAGTAGGGTAGGTGTGACGGTGTATTAGTGTGGGTAGTATAGGTGGGAGTAGGGTAGATGTGAGGGTGTACCAGAGTGAGTAGTATAGGTGGGAGTAGGGTAGGTGTGAGGGTGTATTAGTGTGGGTAGTATAGGGGGAGTAGGGGAGGTGTGAGGGTGTATTGGTGTGAGTAGTATAGGGGAGTAGGGTAGGTGTGAGGGTGTATTAGTGTGAGTAGTATAGGTGGGAGTAGGGTAGGGGTGAGGGTGTATTAGTGTGAGTAGTATAGGTGGGAGTAGGGTAGGGGTGAGGGTGTATTAGTGTGAGTAGTATAGGTGGGAGTAGGGTAGGTGTGAGGGTGTATTAGTGTGAGTAGTATAGGTGGAAGTAGGGAAGGTGTGAGGGTGTATTAGTGTGGGTAGTATAGGTGGGAGTAGGGTAGGGGTGAGGGTGTATTAGTGTGGGTAGTATAGGTGGGAGTAGGGTAGGTGTGAGGGTGTATTAGTGTGGGTAGTACAGGTGGTGGGTAGGTGTGAGGGTGTATTAGTGTAGGTAGTATAGGTGGGAGTAGGGGAGGTGTGAGGGTGTATTAGTGTGGGTAGTATAGGTGGGAGTAGGGTAGGTGTGAGGGTGTATTAGTGTGGGTAGTACAGGTGGTGGGTAGGTGTGAGGGTGTATTAGTGTGAGTAGTATAGGGGGAGTAGGGTAGGTGTGAGGGTGTATTAGTGTGAGTAGTATAGGTGGGAGTAGGGTAGGTGTGAGGGTGTATTAGTGTGAGTAGTATAGGTGGGAGTAGGGTAGGTGTGAGGGTGTATTAGTGTCAGTAGTATAGGTGGGAGTAGGGGAGGTGTGAGGGTGTATTAGTGTGGGTAGTATAGGTGGGAGTAGGGTAGGGGTGAGGGTGTATTAGTGTGAGTAGTATAGGTGGGAGTAGGGTAGGGGTGAGGGTGTATTAGTGTGAGTAGTATAGGTGGGAGTAGGGTAGGTGTGAGGGTGTATTAGTGTGAGTAGTATAGGTGGAAGTAGGGAAGGTGTGAGGGTGTATTAGTGTGGGTAGTATAGGTGGGAGTAGGGTAGGGGTGAGGGTGTATTAGTGTGGGTAGTATAGGTGGGAGTAGGGTAGGTGTGAGGGTGTATTAGTGTGGGTAGTACAGGTGGTGGGTAGGTGTGAGGGTGTATTAGTGTAGGTAGTATAGGTGGGAGTAGGGGAGGTGTGAGGGTGTATTAGTGTGGGTAGTATAGGTGGGAGTAGGGTAGGTGTGAGGGTGTATTAGTGTGGGTAGTACAGGTGGTGGGTAGGTGTGAGGGTGTATTAGTGTGAGTAGTATAGGTGGGAGTAGGGTAGGTGTGAGGGTGTATTAGTGTGGGTAGTAGAGGTGGGAGTAGGGTAGATGTGGGGGTGTATTAGTGTGAGTAGTATAGGTGGGAGTAGGGTAGGTGTGAGGGTGTATTAGTGTGAGTAGTATAGGTGGGAGTAGGGTAGGTGTGAGGGTGTATTAGTGTGAGTAGTATAGGTGGGAGTAGGGTAGGTGTGAGGGTGTATTAGTGTGAGTAGTATAGGTGGGAGTAGGGTAGGTGTGAGGGTGTATTAGTGTGAGTAGTACAGGTGGGAGTAGGGTAGGGGTTAGGGTATATTAGTGTGGGTAGTATACATGGGAGTAGGGTAGATGTGAGGGTGTATTAGTGTGAGTAGTATAGGTGGGAGTAGGGTAGGTGTGAGGGTGTATTAGTGTGAGTAGTATAGGGGGAGTAGGGTAGGTGTGAGGGTGTATTAGTGTGAGTAGTATAGGGGGAGTAGGGTAGGTGTGAGGGTGTATTAGTGTGAGTAGTATAGGTGGGAGTAGGGTAGATGTGAGGGTGTATTAGTGTGAGTAGTATAGGGGGAGTAGGGGAGGTGTGAGGGTGTATTAGTGTGAGTAGTATAGGTGGGAGTAGGGTAGGTGTGAGGGTGTATTAGTGTGGGTAGTATAGGGGGAGTAGGGTAGGTGTGAGGGTGTATTAGTGTGAGTAGTATAGGGGGAGTAGGGTAGGTGTGAGGGTGTATTAGTGTGAGTAGTATAGGGGGAGTAGGGGAGGTGTGAGGGTGTATTAGTGTGAGTAGTATAGGGGGAGTAGGGTAGGTGTGAGGGTGTATTAGTGTGAGTAGTATAGGGGGAGTAGGGTAGGTGTGAGGGTGTATTAGTGTGAGTAGTATAGGGGGAGTAGGGGAGGTGTGAGGGTGTATTAGTGTGAGTAGTATAGGGGGAGTAGGGTAGGTGTGAGGGTGTATTAGTGTGAGTAGTATAGGGGGAGTAGGGGAGGTGTGAGGGTGTATTAGTGTGAGTAGTATAGGGGGAGTAGGGTAGGTGTGAGGGTGTATTAGTGTGAGTAGTATAGGGGGAGTAGGGTAGGTGTGAGGGTGTATTAGTGTGAGTAGTATAGGGGGAGTAGGGGAGGTGTGAGGGTGTATTAGTGTGAGTAGTATAGGTAGGAGTAGGGTAGGTGTGAGGGTGTATTAGTGTGAGTAGTATAGGGGGAGTAGGGTAGGTGTGAGCGTGTATTAGTGTGAGTAGTACAGGTGGGAGTAGGGGAGGTGTGAGGGTGTATTAGTGTGAGTAGTATAGGTGGGAGTAGGGTAGGTGTGAGGGTGTATTAGTGTGAGTAGTATAGGGGGAGTAGGGTAGGTGTGAGGGTGTATTAGTGTGAGTAGTATAGGGGGAGTAGGGTAGGTGTGAGGGTGTATTAGTGTGAGTAGTATAGGGGGAGTAGGGTAGGTGTGAGGGTGTATTAGTGTGAGTAGTATAGGTGGGAGTAGGGTAGGTGTGAGGGTGTATTAGTGTGGGTAGTATAGGGGGAGTAGGGTAGGTGTGAGGGTGTATTAGTGTGAGTAGTATAGGGGGAGTAGGGTAGGTGTGAGGGTGTATTAGTGTGAGTACTACAGGTGGGAGTAGGGTAGGTGTGAGGGTGTATTAGTGTGAGTAGTATAGGTGGGAGTAGGGTAGGTGTGAGGGTGTATTAGTGTGAGTAGTATAGGTGGGAGTAGGGTAGGTGTGAGGGTGTATTAGTGTGAGTAGTATAGGGGGAGTAGGGTAGGTGTGAGGGTGTATTAGTGTGGGTAGTATAGGGGGAGTAGGGTAGGTGTGAGGGTGTATTAGTGTGAGTAGTATAGGGGGAGTAGGGTAGGTGTGAGGGTGTATTAGTGTGAGTACTACAGGTGGGAGTAGGGTAGGTGTGAGGGTGTATTAGTGTGAGTAGTAGAGGTGGGAGTAGGGGAGGTGTGAGGGTGTATTAGTGTGAGTAGTATAGGTGGGAGTAGGGTAGGTGTGAGGGTGTATTAGTGTGAGTAGTATAGGTGGGAGTAGGGTAGGTGTGAGGGTGTATTAGTGTGAGTAGTATAGGTGGGAGTAGGGTAGGTGTGAGGGTGTATTAGTGTGAGTAGTATAGGGGGAGTAGGGGAGGTGTGAGGGTGTATTAGTGTGGGTAGTATAGGGGGAGTAGGGTAGGTGTGAGGGTGTATTAGTGTGAGTACTACAGGTGGGAGTAGAGGAGGTGTGAGGGTGTATTAGTGTGGGTAGTAAAGGTGGGAGTAGGGTAGGTGTGAGTGGGTATTATTGTGGGTAGTATAGGGGGAGTAGGGTAGGTGTGACGGTGTATTAGTGTGGGTAGTATAGGTGGGAGTAGGGTAGATGTGAGGTGTACCAGAGTGAGTAGTATAGGTGGGAGTAGGGTAGGTGTGAGGGTGTATAAGTGTGGGTAGTATAGGGGGAGTAGGGGAGGTGTGAGGGTGTATTTGTGTGAGTAGTATAGGGGGAGTAGGGGAGGTGTGAGGGTGTATTGGTGTAAGTAGTATAGGTGGGAGTAGGGTAGGGGTGAGGGTGTATTAGTGTGAGTAGTATAGGTGGGAGTAGGGTAGGGGTGAGGGTGTATTAGTGTGAGTAGTATAGGTGGGAGTAGGGTAGGTGTGAGGGTGTATTAGTGTGAGTAGTATAGGTGGGATTAGGGTAGGTGTGACGGTGTATTAGTGTGGGTAGTAGAGGTGTGAGTAGGGTAGATGTGGGGGTGTATTAGTGTGAGTAGTATAGGTGGGAGAAGGGTAGGTGTGAGGGTGTATTAGTGTGAGTAGTAGAGGTGGGAGTAGGGTAGGTGTGAGGGTGTATTAGTGTCAGTAGTAGAGGTGGGAGTAGGGGAGGTGTGAGGGTGTATTAGTGTGAGTAGTATAGGGGGAGTAGGGTAGGTGTGAGGGTGTATTAGTGTGAGTAGGGTAGGTGGGAGTAAGGTAGGTGTGAGGGTGTATTAATGTGAGTAGTATAGGTGGGAGTATGGTAGGTGTGAGGGTGTATTAGTGTGAGTAGCACAGGTAGGAGTAGGGTAGGTGTGACGGTGTATTAGTGTGGGTAGTATAGGTGGGAGTAGGGTAGGTGTGAGTGGGTATTATTGTGGGTAGTATAGGGGGAGTAGGATAGGTGTGACAGTGTATTAGTGTGGGTAGTATAGGTAGGAGTAGGGTAGATGTGAGGGTGTACCAGAGTGAGTAGTATAGGTGGGGGTATGGTAGGTGTGACGGTGTATTAGTGTGGGTAGTATAGGTGGGAGTAGGGTAGGTGTGAGTGGGTATTATTGTGGGTAGTATAGGGGGAGTAGGGTAGGTGTGACGGTGTATTAGTGTGGGTAGTATAGGTGGGAGTAGGGTAGATGTGAGGGTGTACCAGAGTGAGTAGTATAGGTGGGAGTAGGGTAGGTGTGAGGGTGTATTAGTGTGGGTAGTATAGGGGGAGTAGGGGAGGTGTGAGGGTGTATTGGTGTGAGTAGTATAGGGGAGTAGGGTAGGTGTGAGGGTGTATTAGTGTGAGTAGTATAGGTGGGAGTAGGGTAGGGGTGAGGGTGTATTAGTGTGAGTAGTATAGGTGGGAGTAGGGTAGGGGTGAGGGTGTATTAGTGTGAGTAGTATAGGTGGGAGTAGGGTAGGTGTGAGGGTGTATTAGTGTGAGTAGTATAGGTGGAAGTAGGGAAGGTGTGAGGGTGTATTAGTGTGGGTAGTATAGGTGGGAGTAGGGTAGGGGTGAGGGTGTATTAGTGTGGGTAGTATAGGTGGGAGTAGGGTAGGTGTGAGGGTGTATTAGTGTGGGTAGTACAGGTGGTGGGTAGGTGTGAGGGTGTATTAGTGTAGGTAGTATAGGTGGGAGTAGGGGAGGTGTGAGGGTGTATTAGTGTGGGTAGTATAGGTGGGAGTAGGGTAGGTGTGAGGGTGTATTAGTGTGGGTAGTACAGGTGGTGGGTAGGTGTGAGGGTGTATTAGTGTGAGTAGTATAGGGGGAGTAGGGTAGGTGTGAGGGTGTATTAGTGTGAGTAGTATAGGTGGGAGTAGGGTAGGTGTGAGGGTGTATTAGTGTGAGTAGTATAGGTGGGAGTAGGGTAGGTGTGAGGGTGTATTAGTGTCAGTAGTATAGGTGGGAGTAGGGGAGGTGTGAGGGTGTATTAGTGTGGGTAGTATAGGTGGGAGTAGGGTAGGGGTGAGGGTGTATTAGTGTGAGTAGTATAGGTGGGAGTAGGGTAGGGGTGAGGGTGTATTAGTGTGAGTAGTATAGGTGGGAGTAGGGTAGGTGTGAGGGTGTATTAGTGTGAGTAGTATAGGTGGAAGTAGGGAAGGTGTGAGGGTGTATTAGTGTGGGTAGTATAGGTGGGAGTAGGGTAGGGGTGAGGGTGTATTAGTGTGGGTAGTATAGGTGGGAGTAGGGTAGGTGTGAGGGTGTATTAGTGTGGGTAGTACAGGTGGTGGGTAGGTGTGAGGGTGTATTAGTGTAGGTAGTATAGGTGGGAGTAGGGGAGGTGTGAGGGTGTATTAGTGTGGGTAGTATAGGTGGGAGTAGGGTAGGTGTGAGGGTGTATTAGTGTGGGTAGTACAGGTGGTGGGTAGGTGTGAGGGTGTATTAGTGTGAGTAGTATAGGTGGGAGTAGGGTAGGTGTGAGGGTGTATTAGTGTGGGTAGTAGAGGTGGGAGTAGGGTAGATGTGGGGGTGTATTAGTGTGAGTAGTATAGGTGGGAGTAGGGTAGGTGTGAGGGTGTATTAGTGTGAGTAGTATAGGTGGGAGTAGGGTAGGTGTGAGGGTGTATTAGTGTGAGTAGTATAGGTGGGAGTAGGGTAGGTGTGAGGGTGTATTAGTGTGAGTAGTATAGGTGGGAGTAGGGTAGGTGTGAGGGTGTATTAGTGTGAGTAGTACAGGTGGGAGTAGGGTAGGGGTTAGGGTATATTAGTGTGGGTAGTATACATGGGAGTAGGGTAGATGTGAGGGTGTATTAGTGTGAGTAGTATAGGTGGGAGTAGGGTAGGTGTGAGGGTGTATTAGTGTGAGTAGTATAGGGGGAGTAGGGTAGGTGTGAGGGTGTATTAGTGTGAGTAGTATAGGGGGAGTAGGGTAGGTGTGAGGGTGTATTAGTGTGAGTAGTATAGGTGGGAGTAGGGTAGATGTGAGGGTGTATTAGTGTGAGTAGTATAGGGGGAGTAGGGGAGGTGTGAGGGTGTATTAGTGTGAGTAGTATAGGTGGGAGTAGGGTAGGTGTGAGGGTGTATTAGTGTGGGTAGTATAGGGGGAGTAGGGTAGGTGTGAGGGTGTATTAGTGTGAGTAGTATAGGGGGAGTAGGGTAGGTGTGAGGGTGTATTAGTGTGAGTAGTATAGGGGGAGTAGGGGAGGTGTGAGGGTGTATTAGTGTGAGTAGTATAGGGGGAGTAGGGTAGGTGTGAGGGTGTATTAGTGTGAGTAGTATAGGGGGAGTAGGGTAGGTGTGAGGGTGTATTAGTGTGAGTAGTATAGGGGGAGTAGGGGAGGTGTGAGGGTGTATTAGTGTGAGTAGTATAGGGGGAGTAGGGTAGGTGTGAGGGTGTATTAGTGTGAGTAGTATAGGGGGAGTAGGGGAGGTGTGAGGGTGTATTAGTGTGAGTAGTATAGGGGGAGTAGGGTAGGTGTGAGGGTGTATTAGTGTGAGTAGTATAGGGGGAGTAGGGTAGGTGTGAGGGTGTATTAGTGTGAGTAGTATAGGGGGAGTAGGGGAGGTGTGAGGGTGTATTAGTGTGAGTAGTATAGGTAGGAGTAGGGTAGGTGTGAGGGTGTATTAGTGTGAGTAGTATAGGGGGAGTAGGGTAGGTGTGAGGGTGTATTAGTGTGAGTAGTACAGGTGGGAGTAGGGGAGGTGTGAGGGTGTATTAGTGTGAGTAGTATAGGTGGGAGTAGGGTAGGTGTGAGGGTGTATTAGTGTGAGTAGTATAGGGGGAGTAGGGTAGGTGTGAGGGTGTATTAGTGTGAGTAGTATAGGGGGAGTAGGGTAGGTGTGAGGGTGTATTAGTGTGAGTAGTATAGGGGGAGTAGGGTAGGTGTGAGGGTGTATTAGTGTGGGTAGTATAGGGGGAGTAGGGTAGGTGTGAGGGTGTATAAGTGTGAGTAGTATAGGGGGAGTAGGGTAGGTGTGAGGGTGTATTAGTGTGAGTAGTATAGGGGGAGTAGGGTAGGTGTGAGGGTGTATTAGTGTGAGTAGTATAGGTGGGAGTAGGGGAGGTGTGAGGGTGTATTAGTGTGAGTAGTATAGGTGGGAGTAGGGTAGGTGTGAGGGTGTATTAGTGTGAGTAGTATAGGTGGGAGTAGGGTAGGTGTGAGGGTGTATTAGTGTGGGTAGTATAGGGGGAGTAGGGTAGGTGTGAGGGTGTATTAGTGTGGGTAGTATAGGGGGAGTAGGGTAGGTGTGAGGGTGTATTAGTGTGAGTAGTATAGGGGGAGTAGGGTAGGTGTGAGGGTGTATTAGTGTGAGTACTACAGGTGGGAGTAGGGTAGGTGTGAGGGCGTATTAGTGTGAGTAGTATAGGTGGGAGTAGGGTAGGTGTGAGGGTGTATTAGTGTGAGTAGTATAGGTGGGAGTAGGGTAGGTGTGAGGGTGTATTAGTGTGAGTAGTATAGGGGGAGTAGGGTAGGTGTGAGGGTGTATTAGTGTGGGTAGTATAGGGGGAGTAGGGTAGGTGTGAGGGTGTATTAGTGTGAGTAGTATAGGGGGAGTAGGGTAGGTGTGAGGGTGTATTAGTGTGAGTACTACAGGTGGGAGTAGGGTAGGTGTGAGGGTGTATTAGTGTGAGTAGTAGAGGTGGGAGTAGGGGAGGTGTGAGGGTGTATTAGTGTGAGTAGTATAGGTGGGAGTAGGGTAGGTGTGAGGGTGTATTAGTGTGAGTAGTATAGGTGGGAGTAGGGTAGGTGTGAGGGTGTATTAGTGTGAGTAGTATAGGTGGGAGTAGGGTAGGTGTGAGGGTGTATTAGTGTGAGTAGTATAGGGGGAGTAGGGGAGGTGTGAGGGTGTATTAGTGTGGGTAGTATAGGGGGAGTAGGGTAGGTGTGAGGGTGTATTAGTGTGAGTACTACAGGTGGGAGTAGAGGAGGTGTGAGGGTGTATTAGTGTGGGTAGTATAGGGGGAGTAGGGGAGGTGTGAGGGTGTATTAGTGTGGGTAGTATAGGTGGGAGTAGGGTAGGTGTGAGGGTGTATTAGTGTGAGTAGTATAGGTGGGAGTAGGGGAGGTGTGAGGGTGTATTAGTGTGAGTAGTATAGGGGGAGTAGGGGAGGTGTGAGGGTGTATTAGTGTGAGTAGTATAGGGGGAGTAGGGTAGGTGTGAGGGTGTATTAGTGTGGGTAGTATAGGGGGAGTAGGGTAGGTGTGAGGGTGTATTAGTGTGAGTAGTATAGGGGGAGTAGGGTAGGTGTGAGGGTGTATTAGTGTGAGTAGTATAGGGGGAGTAGGGGAGGTGTGAGGGTGTATTAGTGTGAGTAGTATAGGGGGAGTAGGGTAGGTGTGAGGGTGTATTAGTGTGAGTAGTATAGGGGGAGTAGGGTAGGTGTGAGGGTGTATTAGTGTGAGTAGTATAGGGGGAGTAGGGTAGGTGTGAGGGTGTATTAGTGTGGGTAGTATAGGGGGAGTAGGGTAGGTGTGAGGGTGTATTAGTGTGAGTAGTATAGGGGGAGTAGGGTAGGTGTGAGGGTGTATTAGTGTGAGTAGTATAGGGGGAGTAGGGTAGGTGTGAGGGTGTATTAGTGTGAGTAGTATAGGGGGAGTAGGGTAGGTGTGAGGGTGTATTAGTGTGAGTAGTATAGGTGGGAGTAGGGTAGATGTGAGGGTGTATTAGTGTGAGTAGTATAGGGGGAGTAGGGTAGGTGTGAGGGTGTATTAGTGTGGGTAGTATAGGGGGAGTAGGGTAGGTGTGAGGGTGTATTAGTGTGGGTAGTATAGGGGGAGTAGGGTAGGGGTGAGGGTGTATTAGTGTGAGTAGTATAGGGGGAGTAGGGTAGGTGTGAGGGTGTATTAGTGTGAGTAGTATAGGTGGGAGTAGGGTAGGTGTGAGGGTGTATTAGTGTGGGTAGTATAGGTGGGAGTAGGGTAGGTGTGAGGGTGTATTAGTGTGGGTAGTATAGGTGGGAGTAGGGTAGGTGTGAGGGTGTATTAGTGTGGGTAGTATAGGTGGGAGTAGGGTAGGTGTGAGGGTGTATTAGTGTGGGTAGTATAGGTGGGAGTAGGGTAGGTGTGAGGGTGTATTAGTGTGAGTAGTATAGGGGGAGTAGGGGAGGTGTGAGGGTGTATTAGTGTGGGTAGTATAGGTTGGAGTAGGGTAGGTGTGAGGGTGTATTAGTGTGAGTAGTATAGGGGGAGTAGAGGAGGTGTGAGGGTGTATTAGTGTGGGTAGTATAGGTGGGAGTAGGGTAGGTGTGAGGGTGTATTAGTGTGAGTAGTATAGGGGGACTAGGGTAGGTGTGAGGGTGTATTAGTGTGAGTAGTATAGGGGGAGTAGGGGAGGTGTGAGGGTGTATTAGTGTCAGTAGTAGAGGTGGGAGTAGGGTAGGTGTGAGGGTGTATTAGTGTGGGTAGTATAGGTGGGAGTAGGGGAGGTGTGAGGGTGTATTAGTGTGGGTAGTATAGGTGGGAGTAGGGGAGGTGTGAGGGTGTATTAGTGTGAGTAGTATAGGTTGGAGTAGGGTAGGTGTGAGGGTGTATTAGTGTGAGTAGTATAGGTGGGAGTAGGGTAGGTGTGAGGGTGTATTAGTGTGGGTAGTATAGGTGGGAGTAGGGGAGGTGTGAGGGTGTATTAGTGTGGGTAGTATAGGGGGAGTAGGGGAGGTGTGAGGGTGTATTAGTGTGGGTAGTATAGGTGGGAGTAGGGTAGGTGTGAGGGTGTATTAGTGTGAGTAGTATAGGGGAGTAGGATAGGTGTGAGGGTGTATTAGTGTGAGTAGTATAGGGGAGTAGGGGAGGTGTGAGGGTGTATTAGTGTGGGTAGTATAGGTGGGAGTAGGGTAGGTGTGAGGGTGTATTAGTGTGAGTAGTATAGGGGAGTAGGGTAGGTGTGAGGGTGTATTAGTGTGAGTAGTATAGGGGGACTAGGGTAGGTGTGAGGGTGTATTAGTGTGAGTAGTATAGGGGGAGTAGGGGAGGTGTGAGGGTGTATTAGTGTCAGTAGTAGAGGTGGGAGTAGGGTAGGTGTGAGGGTGTATTAGTGTGGGTAGTATAGGTGGGAGTAGGGGAGGTGTGAGGGTGTATTAGTGTGGGTAGTATAGGTGGGAGTAGGGGAGGTGTGAGGGTGTATTAGTGTGAGTAGTATAGGTTGGAGTAGGGTAGGTGTGAGGGTGTATTAGTGTGAGTAGTATAGGTGGGAGTAGGGTAGGTGTGAGGGTGTATTAGTGTGGGTAGTATAGGTGGGAGTAGGGGAGGTGTGAGGGTGTATTAGTGTGGGTAGTATAGGGGGAGTAGGGGAGGTGTGAGGGTGTATTAGTGTGGGTAGTATAGGTGGGAGTAGGGTAGGTGTGAGGGTGTATTAGTGTGAGTAGTATAGGGGAGTAGGGTAGGTGTGAGGGTGTATTAGTGTGAGTAGTATAGGGGAGTAGGGGAGGTGTGAGGGTGTATTAGTGTGAGTAGTATAGGGGAGTAGGGTAGGTGTGAGGGTGTATTAGTGTGGGTAGTATAGGGGGAGTAGGGGAGGTGTGAGGGTGTATTAGTGTGGGTAGTATAGGGGGAGTAGGGGAGGTGTGAGGGTGTATTAGTGTGGGTAGTATAGGTGGGAGTAGGGTAGGTGTGAGGGTGTATTAGTGTGAGTAGTACAGGTGGGAGTAGGGGAGGTGTGAGGGTGTATTAGTGTGGGTAGTATAGGGGGAGTAGGGGAGGGGTGAGGGTGTATTAGTGTGGGTAGTATAGGGGGAGTAGGGGAGGTGTGAGGGTGTATTAGTGTGGGTAGTATAGGTGGGAGTAGGGTAGGTGTGAGGGTGTATTAGTGTGAGTAGTATAGGGGGAGTAGGGTAGGGGTGAGGGTGTATTAGTGTGGGTAGTATAGGTGGGAGTAGGGTAGGTGTGAGGGTGTATTAGTGTGAGTAGTATAGGGGGAGTAGGGTAGGTGTGAGGGTGTATTAGTGTGGGTAGTATAGGGGGAGTAGGGTAGGTGTGAGGGTGTATTAGTGTGAGTAGTATAGGGGGAGTAGGGGAGGTGTGAGGGTGTATTAGTGTGAGTAGTATAGGTGGAAGTAGGGTAGGTGTGAGGGTGTATTAGTGTGAGTAGTATAGGGGGACTAGGGTAGGTGTGAGGGTGTATTAGTGTGAGTAGTATAGGGGGAGTAGGGTAGGGGTGAGGGTGTATTAGTGTGAGTAGTATAGGGGGAGTAGGGTAGGTGTGAGGGTGTATTAGTGTGAGTAGTATAGGGGGAGTAGGGGAGGTGTGAGGGTGTATTAGTGTGAGTAGTATAGGGGGACTAGGGTAGGTGTTAGGGTGTATTAGTGTGAGTAGTATAGGGGGACTAGGGTAGGTGTGAGGGTGTATTAGTGTGAGTAGTATAGGGGGAGTAGGGGAGGTGTGAGGGTGTATTAGTGTGAGTAGTATAGGGGGAGTAGGGTAGGTGTGAGGGTGTATTAGTGTGAGTAGTATAGGTGGGAGTAGGGTAGGTGTGAGGGTGTATTAGTGTGAGTAGTATAGGGGGAGTAGGGGAGGTGTGAGGGTGTATTAGTGTGAGTAGTATAGGGGGAGTAGGGGAGGTGTGAGGGTGTATTAGTGTGAGTAGTATAGGTGGGAGTAGGGGAGGTGTGAGGGTGTATTAGTGTGAGTAGTAGAGGTGGGAGTAGGGGAGGGGTGAGGGTGTATTAGTGTGAGTAGTATAGGGGGAGTAGGGTAGGTGTGAGGGTGTATTAGTGTGAGTAGTATAGGGGGAGTAGGGTAGGTGTGAGGGTGTATTAGTGTGAGTAGTAGAGGTGGGAGTAGGGGAGGGGTGAGGGTGTATTAGTGTGAGTAGTATAGGGGGAGTAGGGTAGGTGTGAGGGTGTATTAGTGTGAGTAGTATAGGGGGAGTAGGGTAGGTGTGAGGGTGTATTAGTGTGAGTAGTATAGGGGAGTAGGGTAGGTGTGAGGGTGTATTAGTGTGAGTAGTATAGGGGGAGTAGGGTAGGTGTGAGGGTGTATTAGTGTGAGTAGTATAGGTGGGAGTAGGGTAGGTGTGAGGGTGTATTAGTGTGGGTAGTATAGGTGGGAGTAGGGGAGGTGTGAGGGTGTATTAGTGTGGGTAGTATAGGGGGAGTAGGGGAGGTGTGAGGGTGTATTAGTGTGGGTAGTATAGGTGGGAGTAGGGTAGGTGTGAGGGTGTATTAGTGTGAGTAGTATAGGGGAGTAGGGTAGGTGTGAGGGTGTATTAGTGTGAGTAGTATAGGGGAGTAGGGGAGGTGTGAGGGTGTATTAGTGTGAGTAGTATAGGGGAGTAGGGTAGGTGTGAGGGTGTATTAGTGTGGGTAGTATAGGGGGAGTAGGGGAGGTGTGAGGGTGTATTAGTGTGGGTAGTATAGGGGGAGTAGGGGAGGTGTGAGGGTGTATTAGTGTGGGTAGTATAGGTGGGAGTAGGGTAGGTGTGAGGGTGTATTAGTGTGAGTAGTACAGGTGGGAGTAGGGGAGGTGTGAGGGTGTATTAGTGTGGGTAGTATAGGGGGAGTAGGGGAGGGGTGAGGGTGTATTAGTGTGGGTAGTATAGGGGGAGTAGGGGAGGTGTGAGGGTGTATTAGTGTGGGTAGTATAGGTGGGAGTAGGGTAGGTGTGAGGGTGTATTAGTGTGAGTAGTATAGGGGGAGTAGGGTAGGGGTGAGGGTGTATTAGTGTGGGTAGTATAGGTGGGAGTAGGGTAGGTGTGAGGGTGTATTAGTGTGAGTAGTATAGGGGGAGTAGGGTAGGTGTGAGGGTGTATTAGTGTGGGTAGTATAGGGGAGTAGGGTAGGTGTGAGGGTGTATTAGTGTGAGTAGTATAGGGGGAGTAGGGGAGGTGTGAGGGTGTATTAGTGTGAGTAGTATAGGTGGAAGTAGGGTAGGTGTGAGGGTGTATTAGTGTGAGTAGTATAGGGGGACTAGGGTAGGTGTGAGGGTGTATTAGTGTGAGTAGTATAGGGGGAGTAGGGTAGGGGTGAGGGTGTATTAGTGTGAGTAGTATAGGGGGAGTAGGGTAGGTGTGAGGGTGTATTAGTGTGAGTAGTATAGGGGAGTAGGGGAGGTGTGAGGGTGTATTAGTGTGAGTAGTATAGGGGGACTAGGGTAGGTGTTAGGGTGTATTAGTGTGAGTAGTATAGGGGGACTAGGGTAGGTGTGAGGGTGTATTAGTGTGAGTAGTATAGGGGGAGTAGGGGAGGTGTGAGGGTGTATTAGTGTGAGTAGTATAGGGGGAGTAGGGTAGGTGTGAGGGTGTATTAGTGTGAGTAGTATAGGTGGGAGTAGGGTAGGTGTGAGGGTGTATTAGTGTGAGTAGTATAGGGGGAGTAGGGGAGGTGTGAGGGTGTATTAGTGTGAGTAGTATAGGGGGAGTAGGGGAGGTGTGAGGGTGTATTAGTGTGAGTAGTATAGGTGGGAGTAGGGGAGGTGTGAGGGTGTATTAGTGTGAGTAGTAGAGGTGGGAGTAGGGGAGGGGTGAGGGTGTATTAGTGTGAGTAGTATAGGGGGAGTAGGGTAGGTGTGAGGGTGTATTAGTGTGAGTAGTATAGGGGGAGTAGGGTAGGTGTGAGGGTGTATTAGTGTGAGTAGTAGAGGTGGGAGTAGGGGAGGGGTGAGGGTGTATTAGTGTGAGTAGTATAGGGGGAGTAGGGTAGGTGTGAGGGTGTATTAGTGTGAGTAGTATAGGGGGAGTAGGGTAGGTGTGAGGGTGTATTAGTGTGAGTAGTATAGGGGGAGTAGGGTAGGTGTGAGGGTGTATTAGTGTGAGTAGTATAGGGGGAGTAGGGGAGGTGTGAGGGTGTATTAGTGTGGGTAGTAGAGGTGGGAGTAGGGTAGGTGTGAGGGTGTATTAGTGTGAGTAGTATAGGTGGGAGTAGGGGAGGGGTGAGGGTGTATTAGTGTGAGTAGTATAGGGGGAGTAGGGGAGGTGTGAGGGTGTATTAGTGTGAGTAGTAGAGGTGGGAGTAGGGTAGGTGTGAGGGTGTATTAGTGTGAGTAGTATAGGGGGAGTAGGGGAGGTGTGAGGGTGTATTAGTGTGGGTAGTAGAGGTGGGAGTAGGGTAGATGTGAGGGTGTATTAGTGTGAGTAGTATAGGGGGAGTAGGGGAGGTGTGAGGGTGTATTAGTGTGAGTAGTATAGGTGGGAGTAGGGGAGGTGTGAGGGTGTATTAGTGTGAGTAGTAGAGGTGGGAGTAGGGGAGGGGTGAGGGTGTATTAGTGTGAGTAGTATAGGGGGAGTAGGGTAGGTGTGAGGGTGTATTAGTGTGAGTAGTATAGGGGGAGTAGGGTAGGTGTGAGGGTGTATTAGTGTGAGTAGTAGAGGTGGGAGTAGGGGAGGGGTGAGGGTGTATTAGTGTGAGTAGTATAGGGGGAGTAGGGTAGGTGTGAGGGTGTATTAGTGTGAGTAGTATAGGGGGAGTAGGGTAGGTGTGAGGGTGTATTAGTGTGAGTAGTATAGGGGGAGTAGGGTAGGTGTGAGGGTGTATTAGTGTGAGTAGTATAGGGGGAGTAGGGGAGGTGTGAGGGTGTATTAGTGTGGGTAGTAGAGGTGGGAGTAGGGTAGGTGTGAGGGTGTATTAGTGTGAGTAGTATAGGTGGGAGTAGGGGAGGGGTGAGGGTGTATTAGTGTGAGTAGTATAGGGGGAGTAGGGGAGGTGTGAGGGTGTATTAGTGTGAGTAGTAGAGGTGGGAGTAGGGTAGGTGTGAGGGTGTATTAGTGTGAGTAGTATAGGGGGAGTAGGGGAGGTGTGAGGGTGTATTAGTGTGAGTAGTATAGGTGGGAGTAGGGGAGGTGTGAGGGTGTATTAGTGTGAGTAGTATAGGGGGAGTAGGGGAGGTGTGAGGGTGTATTAGTGTGAGTAGTATAGGTGGGAGTAGGGGAGGTGTGAGGGTGTATTAGTGTGAGTAGTAGAGGTGGGAGTAGGGGAGGGGTGAGGGTGTATTAGTGTGAGTAGTATAGGGGGAGTAGGGTAGGTGTGAGGGTGTATTAGTGTGAGTAGTATAGGGGGAGTAGGGTAGGTGTGAGGGTGTATTAGTGTGAGTAGTAGAGGTGGGAGTAGGGGAGGGGTGAGGGTGTATTAGTGTGAGTAGTATAGGGGGAGTAGGGTAGGTGTGAGGGTGTATTAGTGTGAGTAGTATAGGGGGAGTAGGGTAGGTGTGAGGGTGTATTAGTGTGAGTAGTATAGGGGGAGTAGGGTAGGTGTGAGGGTGTATTAGTGTGAGTAGTATAGGGGGAGTAGGGGAGGTGTGAGGGTGTATTAGTGTGGGTAGTAGAGGTGGGAGTAGGGTAGGTGTGAGGGTGTATTAGTGTGAGTAGTATAGGTGGGAGTAGGGGAGGGGTGAGGGTGTATTAGTGTGAGTAGTATAGGGGGAGTAGGGGAGGTGTGAGGGTGTATTAGTGTGAGTAGTAGAGGTGGGAGTAGGGTAGGTGTGAGGGTGTATTAGTGTGAGTAGTATAGGGGGAGTAGGGTAGGTGTGAGGGTGTATTAGTGTGAGTAGTATAGGTGGGAGTAGGGGAGGTGTGAGGGTGTATTAGTGTGAGTAGTATAGGGGGAGTAGGGGAGGTGTGAGGGTGTATTAGTGTGAGTAGTATAGGGGGAGTAGGGTAGGTGTGAGGGTGTATTAGTGTGGGTAGTATAGGTGGGAGTAGGGGAGGTGTGAGGGTGTATTAGTGTGAGTAGTATAGGGGGAGTAGGGGAGGTGTGAGGGTGTATTAGTGTGAGTAGTAGAGGTGGGAGTAGGGTAGGTGTGAGGGTGTATTAGTGTGAGTAGTATAGGGGGAGTAGGGTAGGTGTGAGGGTGTATTAGTGTGAGTAGTATAGGTGGGAGTAGGGGAGGTGTGAGGGTGTATTAGTGTGAGTAGTATAGGGGGAGTAGGGGAGGTGTGAGGGTGTATTAGTGTGAGTAGTATAGGGGGAGTAGGGTAGGTGTGAGGGTGTATTAGTGTGGGTAGTATAGGTGGGAGTAGGGTAGGTGTGAGGGTGTATTAGTGTGGGTAGTACAGGTGGGAGTAGGGTAGGGGTGAGGGTGTATTAGTGTGGGTAGTATAGGTGGGAGTAGGGTAGGTGTGAGGGTGTATTAGTGTGAGTAGTATAGGTGGGAGGAGGGAAGGTGTGAGGGTGTATTAGTGTGAGTAGTATAGGTGGGAGTAGGGGAGGTGTGAGGGTGTATTAGTGTGAGTAGTATAGGGGGAGTAGGGTAGGTGTGAGGGTGTATTAGTGTGGGTAGTATAGGTGGGAGTAGGGGAGGTGTGAGGGTGTATTAGTGTGAGTAGTATAGGGGGAGTAGGGTAGGTGTGAGGGTGTATTAGTGTGAGTAGTATAGGTGGGAGTAGGGGAGGTGTGAGGGTGTATTAGTGTGGGTAGTATAGGGGGAGTAGGGTAGGTGTGAGGGTGTATTAGTGTGAGTAGTATAGGGGGAGTAGGGTAGGTGTGAGGGTGTATTAGTGTGGGTAGTATAGGTGGGAGTAGGGTAGGTGTGAGGGTGTATTAGTGTGAGTAGTACAGGTGGGAGTAGGGGAGGTGTGAGGGTGTATTAGTGTGAGTAGTATAGGTGGGAGTAGGGTAGGTGTGAGGGTGTATTAGTGTGAGTAGTACAGGTGGGAGTAGGGTAGGTGTGAGGGTGTATTAGTGTGAGTAGTATAGGTGGGAGTAGGGGAGGTGTGAGGGTGTATTAGTGTGAGTAGTATAGGTGGGAGTAGGGTAGGTGTGAAGGTGTATTAGTGTGGGTAGTATAGGTGGGAGTAGGGTAGGTGTGAGGGTGTATTAGTGTGAGTAGTATAGGTTGGAGTAGGGTAGGTGTGAGGGTGTATTAGTGTGGGTAGTACAGGTGGGAGTAGGGTAGGTGTGAGGGTGTATTAGTGTGAGTAGTATAGGTGGGAGTAGGGTAGATGTGAGGGTGTATTAGTGTGGGTAGTATAGGTGGGAGTAGGGTAGGTGTGAGGGTGTATTGGTGTGGGTAGTATAGGTGGGAGTAGGGGAGGTGTGAGGGTGTATTAGTGTGAGTAGTACAGGTGGGAGTAGGGGAGGTGTGAGGGTGTATTAGTGTGAGTAGTATAGGGGGAGTAGGGTAGGTGTGAGGGTGTATTAGTGTGGGTAGTATAGGTGGGAGTAGGGGAGGTGTGAGGGTGTATTAGTGTGAGTAGTATAGGGGGAGTAGGGTAGGTGTGAGGGTGTATTAGTGTGAGTAGTATAGGGGGAGTAGGGTAGATGTGAGGGTGTATTAGTGTGGGTAGTATAGGGGGAGTAGGGTAGGTGTGAGGGTGTATTAGTGTGAGTAGTATAGGGGGAGTAGGGGAGGTGTGAGGGTGTATTAGTGTGAGTAGTACAGGTGGGAGTAGGGTAGGTGTGAGGGTGTATTAGTGTGAGTAGTATAGGGGGAGTAGGGTAGGTGTGAGGGTGTATTAGTGTGAGTAGTATAGGGGGAGTAGGGGAGGTGTGAGGGTGTATTAGTGTGAGTAGTATAGGGGGAGTAGGGGAGGTGTGAGGGTGTATTAGTGTGAGTAGTATAGGGGGAGTAGGGTAGGTGTGAGGGTGTATTAGTGTGGGTAGTATAGGGGGAGTAGGGTAGGTGTGAGGGTGTATTAGTGTGGGTAGTATAGGGGGAGTAGGGTAGGTGTGAGGGTGTATTAGTGTGAGTAGTATAGGGGGAGTAGGGGAGGTGTGAGGGTGTATTAGTGTGAGTAGTATAGGGGGAGTAGGGAGGAGGTGTGAGGGTGTATTAGTGTGAGTAGTATAGGGGGAGTAGGGTAGGTGTGAGGGTGTATTAGTGTGGGTAGTATAGGGGGAGTAGGGTAGGTGTGAGGGTGTATTAGTGTGGGTGGTATAGGGGGAGTAGGGTAGGTGTGAGGGTGTATTAGTGTGAGTAGTATAGGGGGAGTAGGGGAGGTGTGAGGGTGTATTAGTGTGAGTAGTATAGGGGGAGTAGGGGAGGTGTGAGGGTGTATTAGTGTGAGTAGTACAGGTGGGAGTAGGGTAGGTGTGAGGGTGTATTAGTGTGGGTAGTATAGGGGGAGTAGGGTAGGTGTGAGGGTGTATTAGTGTGGGTAGTATAGGTGGGAGTAGGGGAGGTGTGAGGGTGTATTAGTGTGAGTAGTACAGGTGGGAGTAGGGTAGGTGTGAGGGTGTATTAGTGTGGG
Organism: Pseudophryne corroboree; assembly: GCF_028390025.1. Taxonomy (NCBI): domain Eukaryota; kingdom Metazoa; phylum Chordata; class Amphibia; order Anura; family Myobatrachidae; genus Pseudophryne; species Pseudophryne corroboree. The sequence goes on along the minus strand of NC_086455.1, from coordinate 165,138,345 downwards.
TAGTATAGGGGGAGTAGGGTAGGTGTGAGGGTGTATTAGTGTGAGTAGTATAGGGGGAGTAGGGTAGGTGTGAGGGTGTATTAGTGTGAGTAGTATAGGGGGAGTAGGGGAGGGGTGAGGGTGTATTAGTGTGGGTAGTACAGGTGGGAGTAGGGTAGGTGTGAGGGTGTATTAGTGTGAGTAGTAGAGGTGGGAGGAGGGAAGGTGTGAGGGTGTATTAGTGTGAGTAGTATAGGTGGGAGGAGGGAAGGTGTGAGGGTGTATTAGTGTGAGTAGTATAGGTGGGAGTAGGGTAGGTGTGAGGGTGTATTAGTGTGAGTAGTAGAGGTGGGAGGAGGGAAGGTGTGAGGGTGTATTAGTGTGAGTAGTATAGGTGGGAGTAGGGTAGGTGTGAGGGTGTATTAGTGTGAGTAGTATAGGTGGGAGTAGGGGAGGTGTGAGGGTGTATTAGTGTGAGTAGTATAGGTGGGAGTAGGGTAGGTGTGAGGGTGTATTAGTGTGAGTAGTATAGGTGGGAGTAGGGTAGGTGTGAGGGTGTATTAGTGTGGGTAGTATAGGGGGAGTAGGGTAGGTGTGAGGGTGTATTAGTGTGAGTAGTAGAGGTGGGAGGAGGGAAGGTGTGAGGGTGTATTAGTGTGAGTAGTATAGGTGGGAGGAGGGAAGGTGTGAGGGTGTATTAGTGTGAGTAGTATAGGTGGGAGTAGGGTAGGTGTGAGGGTGTATTAGTGTGAGTAGTATAGGTGGGAGTAGGGGAGGTGTGAGGGTGTATTAGTGTGAGTAGTATAGGTGGGAGTAGGGTAGGTGTGAGGGTGTATTAGTGTGAGTAGTATAGGTGGGAGTAGGGTAGGTGTGAGGGTGTATTAGTGTGGGTAGTATAGGGGGAGTAGGGTAGGTGTGAGGGTGTATTAGTGTGAGTAGTATAGGGGGAGTAGAGGAGGTGTGAGGGTGTATTAGTGTGAGTAGTATAGGGGGAGTAGGGGAGGGGTGAGGGTGTATTAGTGTGGGTAGTACAGGTGGGAGTAGGGTAGGTGTGAGGGTGTATTAGTGTGAGTAGTATAGGTGGGAGTAGGGTAGGTGTGAGGGTGTATTAGTGTGGGTAGTATAGGGGGAGTAGGGTAGGTGTGAGGGTGTATTAGTGTGAGTAGTATAGGGGGAGTAGAGGAGGTGTGAGGGTGTATTAGTGTGAGTAGTATAGGGGGAGTAGGGGAGGGGTGAGGGTGTATTAGTGTGGGTAGTACAGGTGGGAGTAGGGTAGGTGTGAGGGTGTATTAGTGTGAGTAGTATAGGGGGAGTAGGGGAGGTGTGAGGGTGTATTAGTGTGAGTAGTATAGGGGGAGTAGGGGAGGTGTGAGGGTGTATTAGTGTGAGTAGTATAGGGGGAGTAGGGGAGGTGTGAGGGTGTATTAGTGTGAGTAGTATAGGGGGAGTAGGGGAGGTGTGAGGGTGTATTAGTGTGAGTAGTATAGGTGGGAGTAGGGTAGGTGTGAGGGTGTATTAGTGTGGGTAGTATAGGTGGGAGTAGGGTAGGTGTGAGGGTGTATTAGTGTGAGTAGTATAGGGGGAGTAGGGTAGGTGTGAGGGTGTATTAGTGTGAGTACTACAGGTGGGAGTAGGGGAGGTGTGAGGGTGTATTAGTGTGAGTAGTATAGGTGGGAGTAGGGTAGGTGTGAGGGTGTATTAGTGTGAGTAGTATAGGGGGAGTAGGGGAGGTGTGAGGGTGTATTAGTGTGGGTAGTACAGGTGGGAGTAGGGTAGGTGTGAGGGTGTATTGGTGTGGGTAGTATAGGTGGGAGTAGGGGAGGTGTGAGGGTGTATTAGTGTGAGTAGTACAGGTGGGAGTAGGGGAGGTGTGAGGGTGTATTAGTGTGAGTAGTATAGGGGGAGTAGGGTAGGTGTGAGGGTGTATTAGTGTGGGTAGTATAGGTGGGAGTAGGGGAGGTGTGAGGGTGTATTAGTGTGAGTAGTATAGGGGGAGTAGGGTAGGTGTGAGGGTGTATTAGTGTGAGTAGTATAGGGGGAGTAGGGTAGATGTGAGGGTGTATTAGTGTGGGTAGTATAGGGGGAGTAGGGTAGGTGTGAGGGTGTATTAGTGTGAGTAGTATAGGGGGAGTAGGGGAGGTGTGAGGGTGTATTAGTGTGAGTAGTACAGGTGGGAGTAGGGTAGGTGTGAGGGTGTATTAGTGTGAGTAGTATAGGGGGAGTAGGGTAGGTGTGAGGGTGTATTAGTGTGAGTAGTATAGGGGGAGTAGGGGAGGTGTGAGGGTGTATTAGTGTGAGTAGTATAGGGGGAGTAGGGGAGGTGTGAGGGTGTATTAGTGTGAGTAGTATAGGGGGAGTAGGGTAGGTGTGAGGGTGTATTAGTGTGGGTAGTATAGGGGGAGTAGGGTAGGTGTGAGGGTGTATTAGTGTGGGTAGTATAGGGGGAGTAGGGTAGGTGTGAGGGTGTATTAGTGTGAGTAGTATAGGGGGAGTAGGGGAGGTGTGAGGGTGTATTAGTGTGAGTAGTATAGGGGGAGTAGGGGAGGTGTGAGGGTGTATTAGTGTGAGTAGTATAGGGGGAGTAGGGTAGGTGTGAGGGTGTATTAGTGTGGGTAGTATAGGGGGAGTAGGGTAGGTGTGAGGGTGTATTAGTGTGGGTAGTATAGGGGGAGTAGGGTAGGTGTGAGGGTGTATTAGTGTGAGTAGTATAGGGGGAGTAGGGGAGGTGTGAGGGTGTATTAGTGTGAGTAGTATAGGGGGAGTAGGGGAGGTGTGAGGGTGTATTAGTGTGAGTAGTACAGGTGGGAGTAGGGTAGGTGTGAGGGTGTATTAGTGTGGGTAGTATAGGGGGAGTAGGGTAGGTGTGAGGGTGTATTAGTGTGGGTAGTATAGGTGGGAGTAGGGGAGGTGTGAGGGTGTATTAGTGTGAGTAGTACAGGTGGGAGTAGGGTAGGTGTGAGGGTGTATTAGTGTGGGTAGTATAGGGGGAGTAGGGTAGGTGTGAGGGTGTATTAGTGTGAGTAGTATAGGGGGAGTAGGGTAGGTGTGAGGGTGTATTAGTGTGAGTAGTATAGGGGGAGTAGGGGAGGGGTGAGGGTGTATTAGTGTGGGTAGTACAGGTGGGAGTAGGGTAGGTGTGAGGGTGTATTAGTGTGAGTAGTAGAGGTGGGAGGAGGGAAGGTGTGAGGGTGTATTAGTGTGAGTAGTATAGGTGGGAGGAGGGAAGGTGTGAGGGTGTATTAGTGTGAGTAGTATAGGTGGGAGTAGGGTAGGTGTGAGGGTGTATTAGTGTGAGTAGTAGAGGTGGGAGGAGGGAAGGTGTGAGGGTGTATTAGTGTGAGTAGTATAGGTGGGAGGAGGGAAGGTGTGAGGGTGTATTAGTGTGAGTAGTATAGGTGGGAGTAGGGTAGGTGTGAGGGTGTATTAGTGTGAGTAGTATAGGTGGGAGTAGGGGAGGTGTGAGGGTGTATTAGTGTGAGTAGTATAGGTGGGAGTAGGGTAGGTGTGAGGGTGTATTAGTGTGAGTAGTATAGGTGGGAGTAGGGTAGGTGTGAGGGTGTATTAGTGTGGGTAGTATAGGGGGAGTAGGGTAGGTGTGAGGGTGTATTAGTGTGAGTAGTAGAGGTGGGAGGAGGGAAGGTGTGAGGGTGTATTAGTGTGAGTAGTATAGGTGGGAGGAGGAAGGTGTGAGGGTGTATTAGTGTGAGTAGTATAGGTGGGAGTAGGGTAGGTGTGAGGGTGTATTAGTGTGAGTAGTATAGGTGGGAGTAGGGGAGGTGTGAGGGTGTATTAGTGTGAGTAGTATAGGTGGGAGTAGGGTAGGTGTGAGGGTGTATTAGTGTGAGTAGTATAGGTGGGAGTAGGGTAGGTGTGAGGGTGTATTAGTGTGGGTAGTATAGGGGGAGTAGGGTAGGTGTGAGGGTGTATTAGTGTGAGTAGTATAGGGGGAGTAGAGGAGGTGTGAGGGTGTATTAGTGTGAGTAGTATAGGGGGAGTAGGGGAGGGGTGAGGGTGTATTAGTGTGGGTAGTACAGGTGGGAGTAGGGTAGGTGTGAGGGTGTATTAGTGTGAGTAGTATAGGTGGGAGTAGGGTAGGTGTGAGGGTGTATTAGTGTGGGTAGTATAGGGGGAGTAGGGTAGGTGTGAGGGTGTATTAGTGTGAGTAGTATAGGGGGAGTAGAGGAGGTGTGAGGGTGTATTAGTGTGAGTAGTATAGGGGGAGTAGGGGAGGGGTGAGGGTGTATTAGTGTGGGTAGTACAGGTGGGAGTAGGGTAGGTGTGAGGGTGTATTAGTGTGAGTAGTATAGGGGGAGTAGGGGAGGTGTGAGGGTGTATTAGTGTGAGTAGTATAGGGGGAGTAGGGGAGGTGTGAGGGTGTATTAGTGTGAGTAGTATAGGGGGAGTAGGGGAGGTGTGAGGGTGTATTAGTGTGAGTAGTATAGGGGAGTAGGGGAGGTGTGAGGGTGTATTAGTGTGAGTAGTATAGGTGGGAGTAGGGTAGGTGTGAGGGTGTATTAGTGTGGGTAGTATAGGTGGGAGTAGGGTAGGTGTGAGGGTGTATTAGTGTGAGTAGTATAGGGGGAGTAGGGTAGGTGTGAGGGTGTATTAGTGTGAGTACTACAGGTGGGAGTAGGGGAGGTGTGAGGGTGTATTAGTGTGAGTAGTATAGGTGGGAGTAGGGTAGGTGTGAGGGTGTATTAGTGTGAGTAGTATAGGGGGAGTAGGGGAGGTGTGAGGGTGTATTAGTGTGGGTAGTACAGGTGGGAGTAGGGTAGGTGTGAGGGTGTATTAGTGTGGGTAGTATAGGTGGGAGTAGGGTAGGTGTGAGGGTGTATTAGTGTGAGTAGTACAGGTGGGAGTAGGGGAGGTGTGAGGGTGTATTAATGTGAGTAGTATAGGGGGAGTAGGGGAGGGGTGAGGGTGTATTAGTGTGAGTAGTATAGGTGGGAGTAGGGGAGGTGTGAGGGTGTATTAGTGTCAGTAGTATAGGGGGAGTAGGGTAGGTGTGAGGGTGTATTAGTG